>NW_007251435.1:0-46185 GCF_000164805.1 Carlito syrichta | reverse complement strand
GGGTGGGCCAGGGGCAGGTGTGCCTGCCTCCCCCCACCCGGGCCTCCCTGGGGCGCCCGGCCTGTCCGTGGCAGAGGGTCGCTCTGCCTCGTCCCTGGCTGGAGCCCGCCTCTCCTCTCACGTGCGCGCGTGTGTGCAGCAGCCCCCCTTTTCTTTGGGGGGTAGTTCAAGACCCCCAGTGGTCGCCTGAAACCAAGGACAGTATTGAAACACACACACAATTTTTTCATATATATTTTTATCTGTGATAAAGTTTATTTATAAATCAGGTGCAGCAAGACATTAACAACTGACCTGGTGCCGTGGCTCAGCCTGTAATCCCAGCACTTTGGGAGGCAGAGGTGAGAGGATTGCCTGAGCCCAGGGGGTCTGAGACCAGCCTGGGTGACTTGGTGAGAACTCGTCTCTACAATAAATCACAAAAACTAGCCAGGGGTGGTGGCCTCCGTCTGTAGTTCTGGCTACTTGGAAGGCTGAGGTGGAAGGATCACCTGTGCCCAGCAGGCGGAGGCTGCGGTGTCCGTGAGTGTGCCACTGCACTCCAGCCTGGGTGACAAAGAGTGAGACTCCAACTGAAAAAAAAAAAGAAAAAGAAAAAGACATTGACAACTAATCATAATAAAATGAAATAATGGTAACAATATACTGTAATAAAAGTTACATGGCTGTGCTCTCACCCCAATCTCTTAAAATATCTTAATATTTTGGACATGACTGAAGCCCTGCATGGCAAAGCTGCAGATGACGGGACTGCTGTGCATCTCTGGGCCTCTCTCCGGCTCTCTCCTTTCTCCCACTCTCCCCTTTGGGACCTGCCTGGTGATTCTCCTCTGTGTCCCCCTTGCTTCTGTTTTTCTATGTCCAGCTCTCTCCAATCCTGGGATTCTCGCGTCTGGCCCAGCTGCACTTTCTCTCGCATTTGCCCTTCTCTCCTGGCTCTGCGTCGTTCTAGCAAATGATGAGGATCCGAGGCAGAAAGTGTCGGGAGTGAGGGTGGGGTGGGGGGACGGGAGGACTTGCTGAGGTCTCTGCCGTTGATGGAGCGTGCTAGTGGTGAGGGATACGGCTGCTGGCCAGCTCTGGCTTACAGGACGCAGCTAAATTAAAGTCTCTGGGGATGCCTCCTTCTTGGTGCCGGGAGATGGGACAAGCATGTGGTTGCTGATGGCGAGTCAGTCAGTCACTCATCTGGCAGGTGTAGACTGAATCCCTCTCATGGGCCACGGGTCCTGGTGTCAGGGACACAATGGTGAATGAGTCAGACCTGGACTTTGAGAAGCTTCCATCTTGCTAGGGGGACGCAGGAAATAACCAACTACCCAGATAACTAAATACACAGAGTGACAAAATCAAACAGGATCAAGTGATAGAGAGGGAGTGAGAGGCGGTAGTGGATGGGCAGGGATGCCCGCTCTGAGGAGGTGATGCTTGAACTGAGCTCTAGGTGATAAGGAAGCAGTCAGATGAGGGTCTGGATGAAGAGTGATCTGGGGAAGCAGTAAGTGCAGAGGCCCTGAGGCAGAGCAAGCTTCAATGGCTAGAGGGAGTGTGGTGTGGCTGGACTGTCGTGAGTGACGGGGGAAGGATCTGAGGTGAACTTGGGACTTCACACCTGAGTGTGTGAGGCACTGTCTGCCAGGAGAAGGAGGCTGAACTTATCCTAAGTACAACGGGAAGCCACAAGTGGGTTTGAAGTAAAAGGTGTCTTGATTTATGCCTTAAACAGAAATCACATGGGCCGCCTTCTGGAGAATGGCCCGGAGAGGGCCAGATTAAACCAGGAGGCCCTTTGGAGGCTGCTCTGGGGGGCCCGTTGACCAGTGAAGGTCCTGGACCCAGCTGGCAGAAGAGGAGGTGGTGAGAGGTCAGAGGGGCTGGGGATAGATATTGAAATACAGCCTCAAAGACTTGATGATGAACTGAAAGGGGGGAAAAAGGCAGGGCTCCGGGGTCAGCCTCAGCTTTCAGCTTGAGGAACTAGATGGGTGGTAGTTCCACTTCCTCAAACAGATTAAAAAATGGAAGAGGAGTTGGCTTCGGAGTGGCAGAACCAGGTAGAACCTGCTAGAACCAGGAGCTCTGTTTGGACATCCTAGGTTTGAGATGCCGGCGAGACCTTGGAGTTGGTGGCGCCCCTGATGGAGGTGGCCATGGAGACCGTGAGGCTGCTGAGTAGGCGCTGAGGTGATGGTGGGACCAGAGAGTGGATTGTGTTGTGAGGGGAGGTAGTGATGATCCAAATAATTGCCTCTGGCAGGGGGCCCAGGACTCAGAGATGCCTGCAGCCTGAGCCATGGGGTGATGGCATTGGGGACCTTCTCTTCCACAGGTGTCCCTGCTGTTTGGAACCATCTATGATGCTGTTGTTCTGCTGGCCCATGCCCTGAATATCTCTGAGAACCCTGGGACAGGGCTCTTGGGTGTTCATTTAGGAGACCACATAGAGAATCTGGATGTGGCTGGCTTTAGCCAGAGAAGTCGCACAGGCGAGAAGGGCAGGAGGCTGGCTCGGTGTGTCATCCTGGACACAGATGGTCGAGGAAGCCAGCTGGTCCCCACTCACATCCTGGACACAAACACATGGCAAGTGTAGCCTCTGGGCAGAGTCATACACTTTCCAGAAGGGGCCCCTCCGGCCCGTGACTCCAGCTGCTGGTTTGAACCCAATACACTGTGCATGACGGGTAATTCATCATCCATCCACACATCACCCACCCATCCATCCACTCATCCATCTACCCAGTAACTCACCCAACCTCCCATCCATCCATCCATCCACCCACCCATTCATCCATTCATTTATCCACTTATCTATCCATTCACTCATCCATCCATTCGTCCACTCACCCATTCATTCACTCACCCAACCTTCCACTTACCCTCTGATCCATCCACTCATCCATCCACTCATCCCTCCATCCACTTATCCTTCCAACCTCCAATTAGTCACTCATCCATCCATCCATGCAGTCACCCACCCAACCACCCATCCATCTACTCGTTCATTCACTTATCCATCTATTTATCCACATCTTTCCATCCATCCACTCATCCATTCATTCATTCACTCACCCATCCATTTATTCACTCATCCATCCATCCACTCATCCACTAATCTGTCCATCCGTCCGTCCGTCCATCCATCCATCCATCATCCATCCATCCATCCATCCATCCATCCATCCATCCATCCATCCACTCATCCATCCACCCACCCACACATCCAACCACTCATCCACTTATCCATCCATCCAACCATCCATCCATCCATCCACTCATCCATCCAACCATCCATTCATCAACTCATCCATCTATCCACTTACCCATCCATCCATCCATCCCTCTACCATCTACCTTTCCATCCACCAACCATCCATTCATCCATCTATCCATGCATTCATGCATCCATATATCTATCATATTTTTGCTTTTGAACTTTAAAAATTATTATTCTCATTTTACTTGGGGAGTACAAGTGCATGTTACAGGGGCATATTGTGCATTGATGGGGATTGGCCTTCAGGTGTACACATTCCCCAAAGAACGAACATTATACCTAATAGGAATCTTCTGGATCTTTCTCCCCTTCCCACCTCCCCATTTTTAGTGCCCCTAATGTCTATCATTTCCATCTTTATGTCATCAAACTCCTACATATAAGGGAGAACATGCGGTGTCTGATTTTCTGTTTCTGAGTTGGTTCACTTAGGATGATGATCTCCATCTCCATCCGTGTTGCTGCAAAGGACATAATTACATTCTTTAATATGGCTGCACAGTATTCCATAGTATACACATGCCACATTTTCCTTATCCAGTTAATCATTGATGGGCACTTGGATTGGTTGCATGACTTTGCTATTGTGAATAGTACTGCAGTGAACATATGTGCAGGTCTCTTTTCTAGATAATGGTTTATTTTCCTTTGGACAGATATCTAGCAGTGGGATTGCTGGGTTGAATGGCAGTTCTATATTTAGTTCTTTGAGAAGTCTTTATATTGTTTTCCATAGAAGTTGAACTAGTTTACGATCTTATCAGTAGTCTATGAGTGATCCCTTTTCTCCACCTCTGTGCCGATATCTGTTGTTCTTTGACTTTTTAATAATAGCCATTATTGGGCAGACTGCTTGAGCTCAGGAGTTTGACACCAGCCTGGGCAACACGGTGAAACCTAGTCTCTACAAAAAAAGAAAATTTAAAAATAAACTGGGCATGGTGGCATGCACCTGTAGTTCCAGCTACTCAGGAGTCTGAGTGGGAGGACCACCTGAGCCCAGGAGGTCAAAGCTGCCGTGAGCTGTTATCGTTGTGATCATGCCACTGCACTCTAGCCTGGGTGACAGAGTGAGCTCTCAATTCAAAATAATAATAATAACAAAATAACAACAACAATAATAATACAATATAATATAACAATATATAATAATGTAATAAAATGACAATAATATATGTGACTGGTGTGAGCTATTTCATTGTGGTTTTAATTTGCATTTCTCTGATGATTTGTGATATTGAGCATTTTTTCATGTTTGTTGGCTGCCATATGTCTTCTTTTGAGAAGTGCCTGATCATGTCCTTTGCCCACTTTTTGATGGGGTTGTTTGTTTTTTTCATGTTGAGTTCCTTGCTTGAGTTCCTTGTAGATTCTGGATATTAGTCCTTTATCTGAGGCATAATTTGCAAACATTTTCTCCTAGTCCACAGGCTTTCTGTTAGCTCTGTTGATTATTTCTTTTGTGGTGCAGAAGCTTTCTGGTTTAAGTAAGTCCCATTTTTTCCATTTTTGTTTTTGTCTCTTGTTGTTTTGGGGATCTTCATCATAAATCTTTTGCTGAGGTCAATGTCTGTAAGAGTGTTTCCTAGGTTTTTGTCTCAGATTTTTATAGTTTCAGGTCTTGCATTTAAGTCTTTAATCCGTCTTGAGTTAATTTTTGTACATAATGAGAGGTAGGAGTCTAGTTTTATTTTGTATATGGCTAGCCAATTTTGCCATCACCAGTTATTGAATAGGATGTCCTTTCCCCATTGTTTATTTTTGTCAGCTCTGTTGAAGATCAGTTGGTGTAGGGATGTGGCTTTATTTCTGGGTTCGCTGTTTGGTTTCACTGATCTAGTTTTGTACCAAAGTCTTGCTGTTTTAGTTACTATAGCCTTGTAATATAATTTGAAGTCAGGCAGTATATGCCTCCACATTTGTTCTTCTTACTTAGGATTGCTTTGGCTATTAAGCTCTTTAGTGGTTTCATATAAACTTTAGCGTTGTTTTTTTCTAGTTCTTTGGAAAATAGTGTTGATAGGGATTGCATTGAATCTGTAGATTGTTTTGGGCAGTATGGTCATTTTCATGATATTGCATTTTATAATCCATGAACATGGGTTGTTTTCCCATTTGTTTGTAATTCTGTTTCTTTAATCATTGTTTTGTATTTTCCTTGCAGAGAACTTTCAACTCTTTGGTTAAGTGTATTTTTAGATTTTTTATTTTTTTGTTTTTGGTGGCTATTGTAAATGGAATTGAGCTCTTGATTTGATTCTTGGTTTGAGTGTTATTAGTGTATAACGTATCCCAAAACTTTACTGAAGTCATTTTTCAGATCCAGGAGTCTCTTGAGAGGTCTTTAGGGTTTTCTAGGTATAGAGTCATGTCATCAGCGAACAGAGATAGTTTGACTTCCTCCTTGTCGATTTGGATGCATTTTATTTTTTTCTCTTGCCCGACTGCTCTGGCTAGGATTTCCAGGACTGTGTTGAACGGGAGTGGTCCACTGTTTATGAGATCTCTCCATATGGACAGTCTTATGTGAGGAGCAGGAGCAAGTGCAGAGAAGGGAGTGGGCACTTCCTTGAGAAGACTGAACCAACAGCTGTGAAGCACCAGGGAAGACAGAGGCTTCCCCTCAGACAAGCAGGGCCCAGGCACTGCTAGAGAATGATCCCGTCTCTCAGGTCTCCTCAACGAGGCCAGTAGCCTATGTGGGCACCCTGGAGCATGGAAGCTCAGAGGGGTTTGGTGACTTGCTGGAGGTCGGTCACACAGGGAGGTGGCGGCTGTGCTCATGCTGAGTCTAGGTCTACTGACTCCAAAGGCAGGGGTCCTTTCAGGAGATACATACCCTTTCAGGCCTCCCTAGGCTCCTGCCTTTTCCTCTTTCTGGAGGGCTCTTCTCTGAGCCACCACCCGCACTCTAACCTCGCCTCTTTGTCCTTCAAGACTGGCTCTGCAGTTTGGGCTGGGGCCCGTCCACAGGGCGTGTATACTGTATTGGCAGTAGCGGTGGGAGTGAGAGGAGGCCATCTGTCTTACAGGCTGGATGTGAGCTCTTTTTGGTGAAGGCAGGCCTTGAACCGAATTGTTGATTTGCCCCTCTTTTCTTCCACAAATCCTGGTTGAGGACCTGCTGCCCCAGGCACTGTGCTTGGCTCTAGGGACGTGGGAGTGAACCCATGTCCCTGCCACATTGAGCTGATGTGCTTGAAGACAGATCCAGAGTCTGCTCTGCAGGGGCTTCTGTCTGGTGGCAGAGGCAGGGACAGCCAGAGACAACACCACACAGTGCAGTCAGAGCAGTGAGGGTGGCAGTCAGGGGCCGATGGCGTCCACAGGAGGGCTTTATAATGCCTATTCTGTCGGTCCTGGCTCCTGACCCCACCCTTGGACAAGTTTGCATGAATTCATTCCACAAACCTATCAGAAGACATCTGTGGAGCTTTCACCTGGGCTGGGCTCAGTGCTGAGAACTCAGGAGATAGTGACAGATAAGAGTCATGGCCACTGCAAGGACCCGTGGCAGACAGAGCTCACAGAGTGAAGAGGGACAGAAGGGTGGACAGGCTCTGAGCGGGGACCAGGACATGCAGGACCTTGGGCAGTAGCACCAGTCTTGAGATGTGTCTTCTCTCAGGGATCCAGTAATGGCCGCTTGGGTTCTAGGATGGCCGTGGCCATCACGACTGCAGCTGATCAGGCGCCATGGACTGAGAGGCCAGGAAGCAGGGGTTTTGAGACCCACATATTTAGGGTTGAGGCTCAACTCCGACTGGCTGTGTGATCCTGAGCAAGTCGCTCACCCTCTCTGGGCCTCCATTTCTCATCCACGAATAGGGATAAAGACCTGCCACTGTCACCTGCTTGTCCTTGGGGTGGGGTGGAGCTAGACCAAGGAGCAGAACTTTTGCTCCCTTGACTGGAAGGGGCTACCTGACTCAGATGTTCTCAGTGAGAACTACTTTCCAGGTGGAACTTAGGAGTCCTAGGACTGATTGGGCTTGTCCTAACAAGAAGATTTGGTGAGGGGTGTCTGGGGAATACACCCATCAGGGCTGGCCTCCTTGTATCTCGGGTCATGCTGGCAAGTGGATTCCCACTATCCTTGTTTTTCTACTGGCTTCTTGTCCTGCAAAGTGGTGCCTGTGAGATGCAATTATCCACATTTCCTTTGAGATGTTGCCCTGTTTTTCAGCCCCCTTTTATACAGAGCTCCTTGAAAGGTTGTCTGTATTCTCTGGGTTGAATGTTTCCTTCCCCCCTGCCCCCACCATGAGCAATCTCATCAGGGTCACCAATGACCCCATGTGGCTGCGTCTAGCACCAGCTGTCAGCTTGACCAGAGGGCTGACTGTTCCCTCCTCCCTCTCTGGGGCCTCCCTGTCTCCAGCTTGTTTACAGGGGCCCCTCTGGCTCGGTGCTTTGAGCCCTGTGTTCTCTCTCTGCACTCACCCTTGGTGTCTTGTCTGTTCCCGTGGCTCCACCCTCTCTCCCTCCTGGACACATGTATCCAACTCCCACTAGACATCTCCACTTGGATGTTGAGTAGGTATCAAGCTGGACAAACCTCAAGCTGAGCTCCTGAGCTGCCTCCCATAGACTTCCCTACTGTAGGTGTGGCCACTTCCCCCCCCCCCCAAAGCTCCTCTCGCCTGCCCCAGCCTATGGGCACCCCACCAGGGCTCCCTCTTTAGAACCTGCCCAGGACCAGCCCACCGCCCACCACTTGCCGCCTGCCCCTCCTCTGCACTCTCTCATTGGCTGGTGAAGTGGTCTCCTGACAGACCTCTCTGCTCCCACCCTTACCCCTGCCACTTAGGGATACAGCTCTGCCACTGTTCCTCTCAGGCCTGCAGAGGCTCTCACCTCACTGGAGGAGAGTGGACATCACGAGGCTCTGTTCCCTGCCACCTGCTGCTTTGTGCCCTGCATCACCCTGCCCTGCTGGCCTGGCCTCTTTGCTGTTACTGGAATGTCCCTGGCATGCCCCTGCCTCAGTCTCTAGGTTTGTGCTCCTGTGCCTGGGACACTTTTCCGCCATGTATCGCGTGGCTTGTTCCCTCTGCCCTCCAGTCTCCACTACAGTCTTTCCTCAGGATTCCTGGCTGATAGAATGACCAGTGGCTAGGAGCCCGGATGCCATAGCCAACTGCCAGGGTTTGAACTCAGGCTCTGCACTCACAGTCACTCAACCCCTCTGTTTCCTCATCTACGGTATCATACCCATGACCACCCTATGTCCAGAAGCAACTGTAAGAAATAACCAGATTGAAATACATACTTCTTAGAATAGGTGATGAACAGTGCTCACCATCTAACGAAGGAAGGGAGGGAGGGAGGGAAGAATAGTCCTCCCTTCTGTGGCAGCAGAGGTCAATGTCTTCACTCCAGAATGGGGCTGGGCATTTTCCCACCTCACCAGCCCATGCCGATGCTGGGGCACCCCTCCCACCTCGCCTGGTGGTCTTCAGCTGCATCTCTGTGACTCCTGACACTAGAACTAGATGTTTAGATTCAGTGTAAAGAGGGCTCGTCTAACAGCAGGGCCATCCCACAATGAAACTGGTTGCCAAGCAGGTAGTGAGCAGCCTATTGCAGGAGCATGCAAGAAGAAGTCGGACGGCAACTGCAGGGGTGCCTCTCACACTTTTTACCCAGCACCCGCCCTGCCCAGGCCTGTGCTAGGCACCAGGCTTGCTGGGAGGAGTACAGCGGAGGCCCTGCTGTCCAGCACCTTTAGTCTAGGGTGGGGGCAGGGGACGGATGAGTGGGCAGACAAAAGCCCACAGTGTGATCAGGACTGTGGAGGGGTCTGAGCCGGGTCCGTGAGTTCTGAGGCAGGGAGCCCAGGGTGAGAACACAGACAGCGAGGCTGGGAATCTGTGTCTGTGCACGACAATTCGTCCACAGGTAGGACTTCCCCAAGCGGGGTCATTCTGAGCCTCGCCCCTGGGAGGAGGCTGAGCTGGAGGTTGTGTCCCCACTTCCCAGGGGAGGAACTGAGGGAGGGAGTGAGTGCAGGAGCAAGGTGAAAGGGCAGTGACTCCCATTTGTCCCTCTTCCCGCAGGTGGACAGGCTCTGGGCAGCGTTCCCACCCTGGCGCTGGCCTGCATCCTGGTGCTGGCTGGCAGCGGGGCCCTCACGTGCCTCCTCAGGTGAGACTCTCTGCACCTGGGCCTGGTCCTGCCTCTCTGTGCCCCCTACCCCCCAGGGCTCCCCCTGTGCACACATCCCTGGTGATCTGCAGGGGGCTCCCCTGGCCTCCCTCTCCTGAGACCTCACGACCCCCAGCATTCCTGTCCCTCCTAGATCCTCAGCCAGGACTTACCAAGGTCCTGGGCTGCCTCCTGAGAGGGTCCGTTTGAGACTTGAGGAAGAAGCCTGTGACCTTGGACGTGACTCCAACTCCATCTGTACAGTGAGGGGCCTGGCCAGCATGATCCCCCAAGGGCCCTCCAGCTTTGAAAACAGTTCTCCCTGGGGTCTAAATTCCTCTGTGTCCCTGAACCCAGACCATCCCTGAGCCTCAGGCACATCAAGAAGGAGGCCACCCTCTACTCCCGGCCTTCTCTGGGCCACCCCACAAGGCCTCCAAGCAGCTTGAGAACACCAAGGCTGGGAACCAACAGGTGCATCAGGCCCTGGGGTCCAGACCTGGGCCCGAGGCCGAGGGGCTCAGTGGAGATGGTGCTCAGTGCCCTCTCAGCCCCACTGGGACTGGTAAGAGACAGAAATGGAAACAGGGAGAGAAGAGGGGAGGCCCAGAGTCAGAGGTAGGCACAAGGGGCCAGGCCCAGGTAGGGGGACGTCTGCACCACCCCCACTGCCCTGCACTTTCTCTTGCCTCCAGATTGGGCATCCAGAAGGTGCAGCTGGTGTGGGGGCCCCACCGGATCCTGCTGACAGCCCAGGAGCTCGCCTTCTTCCATCTGTCCCCAAGCAGATGGGCGGGTGGGACAAGGGCTGAGTGGGGCAGGCAGGCCGTGGGTGGAGGCCTGGTCAAGGCTCTCGACCACTCCTATCCCCACCAGAGACTGCATGTGGACAGTAAGTCGAGAAGTGTGGTGGATGGCAGAAGCCTGATGTCAGTGGCCCAGGGGTCAGCAAAGAGCCTGCCAGGTTCCCAGAAACCAATCTGCATGGCCCTGTATCAGGTAAGTGCCTCTGCCACTCCCAGGCCCAGACTCAGGGAGTTGCAGTTTGGGAAAAGCCGAGGGAGCCCACAGCCTCCTGGGCCTCTGTATGCCACACTCCCGTTATAGAATGGGAAACTGAGGCTTGGATAGGAGTAGTGCCTTTCCTGAGTCACAGGACCCTCAACTCCGGGCCTAGCATGGTTCATGATCTGAGCTTGAGATGTTTCCCAAGGGCACTTGGCTCTAGGCACTGCCAGTGTGGTCCACCCAGGGTGTCTCTCGGGGACCAGGGCCAGCCCAAGTCACCCTCCTGCCTGCTTAGGCAAGGTGAGATCCTGGGTCCCGGAGGCCCTGATGTGTGGGGGTGGTGCCCAGTCCAGGGCAACCTCTGGTAGAGGCCAGGCCACCAACTGATAGAGAGGCTGGAAAATCAGAGGTGGGCCCGGCAAGAGTCTCCAGTGAGGACACTGCTATTTCTCAGGTGAGTCATTCTTGAACTCCAGTCCCCAGAGGCTCCGATTCCCTGGTTCCACACCTCTCACTGCTGATGAGTCAGGCTGATACTTTCTCCAGGAAGCAACAGGAAACTCTTGCTCCTTCCCTTCCACTCTGTCTCTGGGGATTCCATCTTCTCTGTCTGCTGAAAGGAGCCTTTAAGGATGCGCTACGTGTGTTTTTTTCTACTTCTCTGAGTTAACTGACAGGCTGCAGGTGAGGCTCGGGAGGCAAATCCGCCAGGGACCGGAGAGAGGAGGCAAGAGCAGGACCCTAATCAGGTGCCCCTTCCCCTCTCACCTGACCCTCTCTCCTCCCCTAGAGTTCCTGGGCCACAGAGCACCCCCCATGCTCACAACCAGTTCACAGGGTTAGAGGTACCATGGGCACCTGAGGCCTGCAGGGCAAAGCTGATCTTGAAGCCGGAGCAAGCGTCTCGATACTACCATATCATTAGCCTGAGGAGCTGGTGGCACTGTCGCCCTCACTTTATAGATCAGAAACATGGGGCTCAGAGAACTAAAGTCACTCGCCTTGGGTCATAGAGCTAGAAAGTGGTGGAGTCAGGATGGGTCCTCGGGTCCTTCCGCCAGAGCCCGGCCCCTGGCGGTGCCCGGTGGTACTAAAGTCTAACTTCCCACTGACTACCCTGTGCCTGGCTCCTACCCCGCAGAAGGAACCTGTGGATGGGGAAGCAGCTGAGGGTGAGAGAGGCGGGGGGATTTCTGGAGGTCCCAGAGCTGGGGAACAGCAGCAGCTAAGCTCCCATTCTTCCTTGAGCTGGGAGACTGGGTGTGGCTGAAGAAGTCTGAAGCAGGCACAGACCCTGAGCTGCGCCCCAGCTGCCTCAGCCTCCGGAGGAAGGTAGGGCTGTGGGGCGTGGAGGGCAGGCGGCTGGGGAGGGGGGCTGCTCGGAGACCCTTCCTGGTCTGAACTGGTGCCTACTCAACAGTTGGCCTCAGAGGGGAAGTCATTCCTGTCATTGTGATCCCGTCCATTGCCACACCTCAATCATGGCTATACACGACCATGGACACCGTCACATACCAGCGTCCCTACAGCCATGCCACCACCCCAGTATGATCATCACCACAACCACCAGGGTCACGGTCCCCTCCACCGGTGCCATCACATGGCAACTCATAGTCAAGGGGCTCCACCCTGCATTCTCCCTCCGTCTGCCCATCCCCATTTTTATTCACTGTTCATGGAGCCAGGCAAGGGTTCTGGGCTTTGGGGACACAGTGGAAAAGAGAGACAAGGTTCCTTCCCTCGAGGAGATTCAAGTCATTTGTCATCACTAACCACATAAACACCTTCACCCCTGAGACTGTCACCATTCTGGGAGGCACTGTGGGATGGAAGATGGAGCACAGGAGTTGGGTCAGGAAGATTCCAGATGGAATCCTGCCTCCACGGAACACTCTGCTTGCCTGTAACATGGAGCTGGTGATGTCCACCTCCGGGGGGGGTTATGAGGGTTGCAGAGAAATAGGGAGTAACCTAGAATTGCTCTTGGCAAGTAGTGTGCTTTCAACAAATGGTGAATTTTATGACTACTTATAATATCACCACTCTCTGAACTATCTGCTATCTCTTGGTCACGGTAGTCACAGGGCCCTCATTCCAGAGAGATTAAAGGATTGGAGGTTGAGTTAGGCCTTTTCCAGTGAGCATCTTGCAATCAATGTGAGTAGATGTTTCTTAAAAGTTTTCTTCTAAGACCAGACACCATGACTCATGCCTGTAATCCCAACACTTTGGGAAGCTGAGGCAGAAGGATTGCTTGAGGCCAAGAGTTTGAGATCAGTCTGGACAACAGAGAGCCCTCAACTCTACAAATAAATAATAATAAAACAATCAGGTGTTGTGGTGCATGCCTGTAGTCCCAGCTTCTTGGGAGGCTGAGGCAGGAGAATTGCCTGAGTTCAGGAGGTCAAGGTTGCATGATCATGTCACTGCTCTCTAGCCTGGGCAACAGAGCAAGACCCTGTCTCAAAAAAGGAGGAGGAAGAGGAGGAGAAGAAAAGTTCCTATATGTGGTCGCATGAATTTGGAAATTGCTTGGGTTTGCTATAAGACTTCTGAGAACTTTTAGTCTGCTGCTTTGGCTGTCTATTACTGGGTGACAACTCACCCCAGTTTTGTAGGTAAGAAATCAGGGCAGGGCTCAGCTGGGCAGTTCTTCCGTTCTGTTTTGTATTGGTTGGGGATCACTTAGTAAATGGGTTGTACAAGGTTGGCACTTAGGAGTAAATGGGTTGTAAGAGGTTGGCAAACTCTGGCCCATAGACTAAACCAGGCCCACTGCCCGCTTTTGTAAATAAAATTTATTGGTGCACAGCCATGCTTTGTCTATGCATTGTCTGTGGTTAATTTAGTGCTACCATGGCAGAGGTAAATAGTGTGACAGAGACTATATGGCCTGCAAAGACTAAAGTGTCTACTCTTTGGACTTTTTGAGAAAAGTTTGCTGACTCCTGGTCCAGAGGACCCAAGATGGCTTCACTCACATTCTTGGTGCCTGGGGAGGGCAGTAGGAAGGCTGGGCTCACTGGACTCATCTTCCTTCTCCATGTAGTCTCAGGGCCTCCTACATCGTCTTTCTAGTGTGGTGGCTCATCAACTCGTTCATTAGTCCATGACTTAGGTTCTTGCCTGGTGGTTTAGACTCAGGGTGGGACTTCCCGCCCAGTGGTTCACCCAGTGGTTCCGGGCTCTACCAGGGTGCTCCAAGAGACAGAAAATGCCAGCTGCCAGTCTCCTAAGACCCGAACCCAGAAAGGTACAGAGCCACTTCCACTGTATTCTGTTGGTCACAGGAGTCACAGCGCCACTCAGATTCAAGGGGAGGGGACAGAATTGTACCACTTGATGGCAGGCATGTCAAAGGCTTTGAGGTCATTCTTAAATCACCACTGAAGTTAATATACTTGCAAATCTCTAAGGCAGGGGGAGGGGGAAGGGAGGGAGAGCATACAGGTTTCCCCCTCTTAGTCAACCCTGAACGGTTTTTGTGAAGAGGGCCATGCCAGACAAGACTTCTGCCTTTCCTGCTTTGGTAAATGTCGTGTCCTTTGTTGGGTTCGAGCTTTGTAACTCGCTGGGCAGCCATCAGAGAGGCTGCTTTCTGCTTATGCCTGATCTCTTCAGTTCCTCTTCCTCCCGCTTCTATCCCTTAGTTTTGGGGGAAGAATTCATACAGTTTTGGGGTCCATGGTATTACTTAGGTTGGGAAATAGACCTACATCCCTATTCTGTGGAGTTGGCCACAGCTTATTCATTTGTTCATCTATGGTGATTTTACTCGTTCACTCATTCAAACACTCTTTCACACATCAACCCGTTCATCAGTCCATCCATCTATCCATTTGTCCATCCATCCACCATCCATCCACCCATCTATTTAGCCACCCATCCACTCATGCATCCATTGATCAATTCATTTGTCTATCCACCCATCCATTCATCAAACCGTCCGTCCGTCCATCCATCCATCCATCCATCCATCCATCCATCCATCCATCCATCCATCCATCCATCCAAACATTCATTCACGCATTCATTCATTTATCCATCCTCCATCCATCCTTTCCTTACCACCCAACAACCAGCCATCCATCCATCCATCTACCCTCCCCTCCATCCATCTCACATCCATCTGATGCCTCTCTGTGCTCAGCCCTGTGCGGGATGCTAAGCCCTGGGGGCCTAGATGTGGCTCATATCTGGTGCAGTCCTCTAAGGACCCCTGGGAGCTGCTGAGGTGCCCATTTCCCTGGCAGATGCGAGAGCTGCGGCATGAGAACGTTGCCACTTGCCTGGGCTTTCTTGTGGCTCCTGGGATCAGTGCTCTGGTTCTAGAGCACTGTCCCCGGGGCATCCTGGAGGACCTGCTGCAGAACAAGGCCCTGTGACTAGACTGGACCTTCAAGGCCTCCCTACTGCTGGATTTTATCCAGGTGAGAGCCCTTCCTGGTCGTGGAGCTATGGGGGCAGTGGGAGGGCAGGGGACAAAAGGTGCTCAGATTTCCCGCAACTGGGCTCTTTTTGTTTTGTCTAACTGAGGAATATCTAAACAGTGTGGCCAAGGGGGATAAGAGGCAGGAAGGCTTTCTGGGGCCTGTGGGAATTCTGAGAGGACTAGGAGTCCCTGTCATTCATTACAGACCTAATGGACCCCACTCTATCCACCCCAGGGCATGCAGTATCTTTACCATCGACATTTCCCTCACGGCCACCTCAAGTCCCGAAACTGTGTGGTGGACTGTCGCTTTGTGCTCAAGGTCACTGACCACGGCTACGCAGCACTCCTGGAAGCTCAGCGGGCTCCCTGACCCTGGTCAGCCCTGGAAGGTCAGGTCAGGGGCAGGCAGGGGCTGCCAGGAGGTTCTGACGCCTCTACTTGCACAGATGCCTGTAAGGCAAGGGAGGAGGGGCGAGGTCTCCAGGCCTCTGAAACTTTCCGCGATGTGACCTTGAGTACATGGCTTTTCCTCTCTAAAGGAGCCTCATGGTGGAGGGAGGGGCGATGACAGCACAGGTGTGATGCGCCTGGCCCAGTTTGGGTCATCCATGGGTGACGGCACGGTGGCCCTGCCCTGTGATTGCAGAGCTGCTGTGAACGGCTCCTGAGTTGCTGTGGAGGCCTGGGCTCTCCGGGCAGGGCACCCTCAAAGGGGACGTCTTCAGCA
The DNA here is from genome assembly GCF_000164805.1 of Carlito syrichta. Classification (NCBI taxonomy): domain Eukaryota; kingdom Metazoa; phylum Chordata; class Mammalia; order Primates; family Tarsiidae; genus Carlito; species Carlito syrichta. Next base: position 30,591 of record NW_007251435.1, on the reverse strand, counting down.
TCGGCATCATCCTGCAGGAGGTGCTGACCCGAGGTCCGCCTACTGCTCCTCAGGACTGTCAGCGGAAGGTACGTCCTTGGCAGGAGTCTCTGTGTAATTGGGAGCTCTGCGATCATCAGGAAATCCAGGTGTAAAAATAGCCACATAGACACACACACTTCAGATGTGTTCCCCTGACACATGGGGGGAGCCTTCAGCAGCTCTGCCAACCCAGCAGCAAATCTGCGCCAGGGACTGACGTTGGCTTCTGGTTGAAAGCCCCAGCCTCCCCCTTCCTCCGCAGTGTCACTGCCACGACTGCAGGTGCTCAGGCCCTGGCTACCTGTTCCCTCCACTGCCCCCCAGCACACCCTTCGTGTCTATACGGACCTCAGTCCCACCCCCGTTGTTTCACTTACTCTGTGACAAATCATTTACCCTCTCTGAGCTTCCGTTTTCTCATCTCTGAAATGTGGGTACAGGTCAGGCGTGGTGGCTCATGCTTATAACCCTAGCACTTTGGGAGGCTGAGGCAATAGAATTGCTTGAGCCCAGGAGTTCGAGAACAGCCTGGGCAACATAGCAAGACCTTGTCTCTACAAAAATCAAAGTGCATGGTGGTGTGCCCTTGTAGTCCTAGCTACTCAGGAGGCTGAGGTAGGAGGATTGAAGCTATGGTGACTTGTGATTGTGCCACTGCCCTCCATCCTGGGTGACAGAGTGAGACCTTGACTCAAAAAAATAAAGTAAAATAAGGATCTGATATAAATATGTCAGACACCAAGCCCCGTGCCTGATGTGGCCAGGTTGCTCAATCTTTGAAGGCTTGGTTGCCTGCCTGAACAGGGCTCCTTCAAAGGGCTGGAGAATTTGAGGGGCCTAGGACAATCACTCACGTTCCCCACCACCACCTGGCCTGCAGACATTTTCTCTCCTCTCCCCCAAGGCCAGGGCCCAACTCCAGAAATGCTTCCTCCCTTCTGTGTCGTCTGTCAGGGCTCCTGGATCCCAGGCTGCCCTCCGATTGCCCATCTGCTGCCTCTGCCCAGTCCCAGGGACTTGTCCCCAAGATGCCCTGGCACCTCAGGCTGCAACACGAGGCAGTGATGGAGCCAAGCCCACTATCGTTCCCACCCTGATGGATAATCTTCAACTCACAGGAGGCCTGGCCTACTTTCTGTCTCCACCACTGCACCGTCCAGTGATTAACGAGGATCTCAGGCCCCGGATTTACGAGGTGGAGGAGAGGGCTGATCCAGCCATTTGTTCAACACTCCTCTGCTGCCTTCTCTGCATCTGCCTCTGAGTACAGGAAGCACCGGCCAGGTAAGATCTGCAAGCCAGTGCAGGGCCTCCACAGGCGAGGCCCCCTCAAGCTCTGGGTATAGTGACCCAGGCCTGGAATTCTGGCCACACTGGGATAGGGCTGTCAGTCCAGAACCTGCTGTGTCCCGAGGTATGCTCTCTCTGGCCTCAGGGAGTACAGGGTTGAGGACACACACCAATTTGCCTCACGATTTTTAGTAAATCGTTTTTAGGCCCTAAGTGTCAGTGTTCTCATCTGTAATTTGGGAACCATGATATCTGCCTTCCAGAGTAACTGTGAGGATACAGTAGAATGCTTTAGACAAAATGCCTGACACCCAGTGGGTGCTCAATAAATGTCTGCTTGGGTGGTTTTAGGAGCATGCTAACAGGGAGCCCCGGGTTCTCTCCTGACTCTGGTATTTTTGAAGATTCTCTAGGGCACTTTGCAACTCCCTAGGCATTTCCATTTGCACTATTCATTCGATAACCCAGGAGGTGGGTGATCATCCCCTTTTCAGAGAGGGGTGAAGTGAGGCTCAGAGGGGGAAGGTGCTTCTGAGAGGGGAAGCAGGGGATTTGGGTGGGAGACTCCTGACCCGGTTGGTGCCCTGACATGTTGGAGTCACCCCTGGAGCAGTCTCCCAGAGCCCCACCAGGCCCCAGAACTGGACACATGCCGTCAGCATGGTCAACCCATCATGGTAGCACATGATGTCCACTGCATGCCTGGCACAGGGAGAGCAGTACAAGAGCCGACTGGGGCTGGGCAGAGACCCCCAACACGGTCATGTGTGAAGACTCCCTGTGACTGTCGGGAGAGGCTGGAGCCTCACAGGCCACTATCTGGCTTTTCATGTCTTCTGACAGAGAAATTACCCAGGGACAGCACCTGCTTTGAAATCAGCACTGCTTTGAAATGCACGTGTGTTGTGGCTGTCACAACTGCATACTGCATACTTTTGAAACAGAGTCACCTGCATACTTTTGAAACAGAGTCGTCCATGTGTGCATGCGATGCATTATTGCTTCCATCTGCACACGGTCCTCTGTAAGCAGATCCAGCTGCCTCGGCCTGTCCTTGGGGTCTGAAGCCTGCAGGTCGGGAACCTCAGAGCCGAGGGGATCACGCGGCCTGAGTGGAAACCAGGCCCAGTTCTAGTGTCTGCTTTTTACCAGCCCCATATGGGTGCCCTCCTTCACCCCGGGAGCCTCAGTTTCCCTGTCTCTGAAATGGGACAGTGACTCATGCATTCTCCCCAACAAGGAGGCCAACAAGGGGATGGGAGGGGGACTGAAATCCAGAAAGTAGTTTCTCCTCACTGGTTCCAAGAACTCCTTCACTCATGGCAGGAGGACCCCAGCCCTCCTCAGAGGAGCTTAACCTGTTGTTCCTCATAACAACCCTTTGAGGCATGTATGATTCTTAAGTCCATCGTGTAGGTGAGGAAACTGAGGCAGAGCAGCGCTATAACTTGTCAGTGGATAATCTAGAAGTCCCATTCTGATCCATGGACCCCAGAGCCTGAGCTTGGTGTCAGCCCCTCCACCTCCCAGTCTGCCTTAGAATCTCCTGGCTCCCCCAGGCTCTCTAATAGCGTCCCAAAGCCGGGTTATTTCCATTAGTTGTTAGGTGGGGAAACTGAGGCACAAAGTAACAGTAAGTGGCAGAGCCAGAACTAGAACACTAAGCCAGATGCTATGGCTCATGCCTGTAGTCCCACACTTTGGGGGGCAGAGGCGAGAGGATTGCCTGAGTCCAGGGGTTTGAGACCAGCCAGAGCAACTTGGCAAGACCTCGTCTCTACAATAAATCAAAAAACTAGCCGGGCGTGGTGGCGCATGCCTGTAGTTCCAGCTACTTGGAAGGCTGAGGCAGAAGGATCACCTGAGCCCAGCAGGTCGAGGCTGTGGTGGCTGTGAGCGTGCCACCACACTCCAGCCTGGGTGACAGAGTGGGACTCCCATGCAAAAAAAAAAAAGAAAGAAAGAACAAGAACCTTGACTCAGCCTGGTGTGTGGACAGGAAGAGCTAAGGCCGTACCACTTGTCTTGGGGAAATGGTGATGATGATGGTGGTAAGCAGGATGTCTTGTTTGCACTTGTGGGAAGCTGGCATCAGTCTCCAGGTGGCAGGACTGGTGGAAAGAGCCACAGCATCGAGGTTTCAAGCTGGCAGCCGGACAGTGGCCGTTGTTGCCAGGCGCCAGGCACCTGCCACTAACACCTATCGTCTCCTCCCTCAGCGCCCCTTGTGCAGCAAGGCCGTTTATTAAGCTCATTACACAGATGGGGAAACTGAGGCTCAGAGAGGTCTCCCAACTCCCCTGGCTCCCAGTCTGAGACCCTTTCCCTGGCCACACCCTGGGACAGACCCAGGGAAGCAGCCATGCCATGTCCACTGGCCAGCCATGCCTGGACACAGAAGATGTGTCCTCAGGGCCAGAACCCTGTACCCCCATAGGCCTAGCTTGCCCCCTCCTGTGAGCCCTCTGGGGACCTCAGGCTCACCATCCACACGGTGTTTTGTGCAGAAACCATCAGGAAGGTGGCGACTCTACTTCCCCTGTGCCGGTCACTGGTGTCCCCTGACCACAGGCCACCCGACTGCCTCCAGCTGATGAAGCAGTGCTGGGAGGAGGTGCCAGAGGACAGACCAAGCCTGGACCAGATCTACACCCAGGTGAGTGATCCCGGAGGAGCGAGTGCTCACAAGAAATGGCCCAATTGGCCGGGCTCGGTGACTCAGCCTGTCATCCCAGCACTTTGGGAGGCTGAGGCAAGTGGATTGCCTGAGCCCATGGGTTCGAAACCAGCCCAGGCAACTTGGTGAGACCTCGTCTCTACAATAAATAAAAAATTAGCCAGTCGTGGTAGTGTGTGCCGATAGTTCTGGCAACTTGGAAGGCTGAGGTAGAGAGATCACAGGAGCCCAGCAAGTCAACGATGGGGTGGCCGTGAGTGTGCCGCTGCATTCCAGCCTGGGCGACAGAATAAGACTCCAACACAAAAAAAAGAAAAAAAAGAAATGGCTCAATCTTTCACCTCGCTTTACCCAGTGGGAGCCCCATGCTGTCGCTGGGTCCTGGAAACGCTTTGCAATGAGGAACACCGTCTAGCACTGTCAGCCTGAGGTGCGACTCCTAGCCTTCTCAAGGTGAGATGTGACTCCAACATCTTCAAGCAGAGCTTCCTCAGGACCACAAGTTCCAGGAACATTTGCCCAGTGCCTTCCTGAGTGGCTGGCCCCATGCCAAATGTCCCGCTTCCTTCTTTTAATCCTCACAACAGCCCCCAGAAGGAGCAGAAACCCGGGTCTGTCTGTCTGTCTCCTAGCACCAGAGCAGAGAGGACATTTGTGGCTGTGGAGACAGCGCCAACTCCCGAATCAGTGAAGGAAGATGCCAGGGGCCCTGGGGTCCCCCAGGTCCTCCTTGGGGACGCAACGGGAGGGGCAAGGCAAGTCTGTGTGAGCCTGTGGGTGGCAGTGTCGTGTGTGGGCCTGACCCAGTCAGTGGATGGCCCTACGATAGCAACCCTTAGGCAACAGCTTCTCACCTCCTGCCCTGCATTCCCTGGCCACTGTGGAAAGTTGCCGCGGAGACGTTCAGCAAGCAAGAGGACATCAGGGCAGGTGAGGAGGGGCAGCCAGTAGCAAGACAGACGGAAGAGAAGCCCACAGGTGTCCCTCGAGAAGCCCTCCCACATCGCATATCCGCCTTCTTACCGCCTCCCTCCCCACTTAGCTCTGGAAGACAAGAAATCTCAACTCAGAGTAAATGAGCTCCAAGGGGTCTCGGTGAGGGTGGGCAGTGGAGCCAGGATGAGCAGCCGGTTCTTAAAACGCCAGCCTGGAATCTCTCCAGGGCATCAGAGACGGGTGAGAGCTTTTGCCCTAAGTGAGAAGACTGTGGGAAAACACCCCTGCCCAAGGCTCTGTGGCAAGAAGTGTATGGGCGAACTCTGTATTCAGCATAAAGACGGTGGAGTCACATCTCGCTGAGGGGAGGCTAGGAGTCAGAATGCCAGGACTCACATGTAGACTGCCACTTACCTGCTACTTGACCTTGGGCAAGTTCATGGCTCCGTTGAGCTCAGCCTCTTTATATGAAACCTGGAAAGATAGCTGACTCTGGCCTAACTCTCCAGATATATGTGACCATCCAGTGAGATAAGTGATTTTTTTTTTTTTTGAGTTGGAATCTTACTCTGTTGCCCAGGTTGGAGTACAGTGGCATGGATCACAGCTCACCACAGCTTCAACATCCTGGGCTCAGGTGATCCTTCTGTCTCAAACCCCCAGTAGCTGGGACTACAGGCGCACATCACCATATCCAGCTAATTTTTTGAATTTTTTGTAGATATGAGTCTTGCTATGTTGCCCAGGCTGGTCTCAAACTCCTGGGCTCTAGCAATTTTCTTGCTTCGGTCTTCCAAGGTACTGGGATTACAGATGAAGTATAGGAGAAAAAACATTGACATGAAAGTCAAAAGACCTGACTTTATATTCATTTCATATTGTTCTGGGAGCACTAGCCAATGCAATTAGACAAGAAAACAAATATTAGAAAGGAAGAAGACTGTAGATGTTATTTGTAATCATGTGATTGTGTTCTTAGGAAATCCAAGGAGAACAATGCAGGGGCATTCCAAATAATCCAGTAATTCAGTGGGATGGCTGGTGATCGCCTTAGTATATACAAGACTCCAGTCTGAAACTCATCCCACCACTGTGTGCTCCCTGGAAAGTTATTTGACCTCAGATGCCTCATCCCTTCATTTGTACAGTGGTGACTCTCCATATAGTGGTGGCCTTGGAGTCAGCTTCATGTCCTTGTTGGTGTCTTAAGCTCAGCAGTTGCCACACCCACCTTTAATGGACAATACAAAATAGTTGCACTCCAGGGGCTGCTTCCACTCCCTACCCTGCAGATATTTGGCTGAGAGAAGTGGTGCCAGTGGAGGTTAGAGGTACATAGTCACACACACAGACACTCCTGCGTACACACACACACACACACACACACACACACACACACACACCTCTACACACACACACACATACACCCCTACACACACACATATCCCTACACACACTCCCCTATACATATCTATACCCACACACCCCTACACACACACACACACACACATTCCAGATGCTGGATTTAGACAAGCATGAACTCCTTGACTTTGACCATCAAAGTTGCTTCTCCTGGTGACTGCACTTTGGGGAGATGCAAGTGCAAACACATTGGAGAAGGTTCTGGTAAGTCTCCTGCCAGATTTCCTATGAGATTATTGTAAAGGTGCAGTTTGTGACCACACATAAGGGTCCTCACATAAACACCTAAGAAAGGTAATTCTCTTTGTTTGGCATTAGCTGTAGTTGTGTCTCTTTTGATCCACTAGTTTAATGCTCCAGTGTCTCTTGGACTCATGGATTGTGTAATATAGATTTTATCTTTGCTGTGTTGCTAGGAAGCTCTTATCCAATATGGTGACCAAATTCTAGCATGGATTTTGCATACAGACTTTCCTCCTGGATTTAACTTTTTTTTTTTTTAACCTTTATTCTTCTTTGGTCCTAATATCCTCACCTATTTTTTACTATTTTATGTTGTGGTGCTTTTATTTTTCCTAGTCCTTAATTTTTTTTTTTTTTTTGAGTTGGAGTCTCACTCTGTTGCCCAGGCTGGAGTGCAGTGGCACACTCATGGCCACCGCAGCCTCAACCTGCTGGGCTCAGGCGATCCTTTTGCCTCAGCCTTCCAAGTAGCTGGAAGTAGGCGCATGCCACCACGCCTGGCTATGACAGTCTGCATGTATCCTATCTATCCACCCATCCATTCATCCATTCATCTGTCCATCCATATCTAACTGTCTCTATCTATCTATCTACCTATCATCTATCTATTAGCTATCATGTATCTATCTGCCTATTGTCTAACGATGTATCGTCTATCTCATCTATCATTTCTATCATCTATTCATCCATCTTTATCTATCTATCCTCTATCTATCTATTATCTATCTGTATCAGTCATCTATTGATCTATCCATCATCTAACATGTATCTGTCTGTGTATCTATCATCTGTCTATCGTCTGTCTATCCATCCATCCATCCGTTCATCCCTCCCTGTCTATTTTTAAGAACAAATAATGCCTATCCTGCTGTGACATGAGACCCAGTGCAGTAGGGTTGGCTGTTTTCTAATGGTGGCGCTGGCTGGTACGGGCACCTTTGTGAGGTCCTCTTGCTTGCTCGGCCCACACAGGACGGTCCCATTTCTCCTCACAGCTGATCGTGCTCATCTCTCATCAGAGCCACCATCTCTGTCACTCATACATGCTCCCACAACAGTGCAGCTCCTCCAGGGAGGGACTCTGTCCGGCTCAGTCCTGTGGTCGCCTGCTTCCCAGTTGAGGGCTGGGTGTGCTGACCTTCATGGATGAATTGGGACTTTGGTTTGTTCCCTCTTCAGTTCTAAAGCATCAACCAAGGCAAGACCAGCGTGGCTGACTCCATGCTGCAGATGTTGGAGAAGTACTCCCAGGACCTAGAGGGTCTGATCTGGGAGTGAACTGAGGAGCTGGAGCTGGAAGGACAGAAGACGGAGAGGCTGCTCTGCCAGATGCTGCCCCTGTGAGTGGCCCCTGGGGCTCGAGGGTGCCTCTAGCCTCAGCTCCGAGCACAGGACCTGAAGCAGAGTTGGTGCTCAGCAAATCTCGGTTCTATGAATTCACTCATTCATGTTTACCCAACATTTTATTTATATGCAGCACATTATTTTATTTATTTGTTTTTATTTATTTTTAGAGACAGGGTCTTGCCATGGTGCCCAGGCTGACCTGGAACTCCTGGGCTCAAGCTATCTTCCTGCCTTGGCCTCCCAAGTAGCTGGGGCTACAGGCATGTCCCTCACCATGTGCCAGGGATTGTGCTGGGTATGAATTTCTGCCCTCTCATGCCCTTGGGAGCAAGGAGAGGGCACAATGCCCCATCTCACTTGAGAGAAAGCAATGCCCAGGCAGGGACAGGTGTTTGCTCCAGTGAGATCAGCACACCTCCCACCTTGTGACTCTGGCCCTTCCCATCCCTTCAGGTCTGTGGCTGAAGTCCTGAAAGTGAGGGCGACTGTAGAGCCAGAGTACTTTGACCAGGTTACCATATACTTCAGTGACACTGTGGGTTTCACCATCATCTCAGCCCTGAGTGAGCCCATCGAGGTGGTGGGCTTGCTCAACGATCTCTACATGCTGTTTGATGCTGTTCTGGGCAGCCATGACGTGTATGAGGTGAGTATACCAGGAGGCTGGTGATTCCTCCTTGCCTTTCCTACGGTGTCTATGTTGTAGATTTACTTCCATTCCTTTATGTGTGTGTTTGTATCAGTTAGCTATTACTGTGTAACAAATAACCCCCAAACCCAACAGTGTAAATGATATGCATTTATTACTGCTCACAAGCCTATGGGTCGGCTGGAAGGTTCTTCTGGACTCACTCATACATCTGTGTCAGCTATGGGTGAGGGAGGCTGCTCTGCTGATCTTAGCTGGGTTCTGTCACATCTCAGAAGCCTTGGCTGGCAAACTCAGTTCTGGTCCATAGATCTCTCCTCCTCCAGCAGGCTAGCCTGGGACTGTTTTCATGGCGTGGCTTGTTTACATGGTGTAGTCTGGGACTGTTTCCATGATGTGGCAGGGTTCTGAGAGAGACGACAGAAATATGCAGGCCTCTTGAGATCTGACCTAGGGTCAGGCACCTTGCAGCTTCTGATGTATTCTATTGGTCAAAACGAAAGCCAGCCTAGTTCCAAGAGGTGAGGAGATAAACCCCACCTCTTGATGGGAGAAGTTTCCAAGTCATACTGCAATAGAGTGAATATGAAGAAGGAGGGAGCATGGGGGCCATTTTGTATTTAACTGACCACGGTGTTCACTTGTCCACTGGTCACCCATCCATTCCTGTACAATTTTTATTGGCAGGGTTTTCTTTGCCTGATGCTGTGCTGGGCACAGGCAGACAGATGTGTCAGCTCCTGTCCCCACCCTCAAGGAACTCTCAGTCCTGTGGGTAAATGGGACGACCTGCAGTGAAAGTATGAAAGTGGTCATCCAGGGAGGCAGAGGAGGCTGAGAGAGCCCCAGTTCAGCCAGGAGTAGGAGTGTCAAGAACAGGGAAGACTTCCTGGAAGAGGTGCCGCCTTCCCAGCACTGTCCAGTCTGGGCATGACTACTCCAGGCAGGCAAGAGGGGAAGAATGTTCTGGAACTTGAGGCCAAGAGGGTCTGGTGAGTGCAGGAGCACTGAATGGGCTGGGATGCTTGGATGTGAAGTCCGCCAGCAGAGGGGAGGGGAGGGAACACTGGAGAGGGCAGTGGGGGCCTTGGCAGTGCCTTCAAGGCCTTCCCCACGCACTTCTCTGTCCTGGGTCTGAGTCCCAGCCTGGCCACCAGCTTGTGTGTGGCTTTGGCTTAGTGGTCTCCTCTCTCTGGGCCCGTTTCCTTGACCGGGGACTTGAGTAACGAGCACCGTCCTGGCAGGGCACAGAGGCAGGGAGGATCTGCCCCCACAGAGAAGTGGGTGTGAGCCGTGGATGGCAAGGGCAAGTCGCCTCCTGCCTGCTGCTTTTCAGCTCTGCCCCTGCTGAGGAGGCACCCAGCCCAACCCTGCCCCTCATTTGGATTCAGGAGCCGGGGCCTTGGTGGAGAAGGTGGGGAGGGAGGTCCCAGGAATCACCACCCCCGGCTCCATTGGTCTTATCCTCAGTGTGTGACCCACCAGTCCCCGTCCAACCACAGCCCCCTCAGGAGGCAGGGGCAGGGAGGGTCAGGCCCTCAGGGCTGGAGCCAGGCTGAAAAGGATGCCTGGGAAGGGAGTTTCTGAGGACAGAACCAACTCTTGAGGTGCCCGGCGATCGGCAGACAGCGCCATTTATAGTATCCCTATAACAATAATCACCAACACTTATCGAGCGCTTACTGTATACCAGATGCCAATGTTAAGTGCTTTATATGTATTAACCCGCCGATTCAGTAAAACAATTTGTGAGGTAGGTACTGGTACCCCTAATTTACAGATGAGGAAAATGAGGTGACAGAGGCCAAGTGGCTTATTGGGTAACATACGCGAGGGGACCCCCCCAAAATGGAATTTATTTATTTAAAAATTGTGTACTTATTCTTCCATGTTTAAACTTCAGTCACCTTCAAAGCACGCTCCGTTTGATGCAATACACCTATTGAGACTTTTTTCCACTGCTGAAAACGGTTTTGAACTTGTCAGTTTGGATGCCTTTCAGTGCTCCTGCCGTTTTTTGTTTCACCTCTTCCACATGAGCAACACGTTTCCCTTGGAGGACTTTTTTCATCCTGGGAAAGAACAACATAAAGTCACTCAGGGAGAGACTGAGTGAAGAGGGAGGGTGGGGAACAGGGGCTATGTCATTTTTGGTCAAAAACTGCTGAACACTCAAATCACCCATCGTGAAATGGGCAAACGCGTTCACGAGTTGCCAAAAAAAAATTCACTGAAGCTGAACACAGCCTTTCACACCAAGGCTCGCTGGTCCACTGATGCCGATGGGTTCCTAGAGCCCTTACGTAGTGGAGGAAGCCTGTACTACCAGGGGCCGGCTCTCCAAAGGATAATTCTAGTTTTGGGGGGTCACCCCTTGGATTCCCAGTGGGATGTGAAACTGAGACTTGAACTTGGGAGTTCTTCAGGGAGGCTCATCATTCCCAGGATGTGGACATCTTCAGGATAAAGCTACAGGTTCACAGTGGCCCGCAAGCCCTCCAGGAGCTGGCTCCTCCTTCCTCTTAAGTGGGTCTCCAGCCACAACCCCTCTGTAGACCCCCAGCTTCCTCACACACGCTTTGCTGTCTCTACCACCAGGCCTTTGAACATGCTGTTCTCTTCTCCTAGAACACCACTCTCCCTCCTCCTCGCCTGGCTCCCTCCTGGTCATCTTTCTGGCCTCAGGTCTGCCCTCTCACCCTCCCAGACATGGTTAGGGGCCCCTGTCTGATGCTCTCATGACTCCCCCTGGGCAGCATGCTACGTTCCCACCCTAAGTTACTCTGTCTCCAGTGCCCGCAGTGTCCAATGCACGGCAGAAACTCAGGAAGTGTCTGGTGTCTGAATGAGGAGGACACCGAATGGGAGGTGACCTGCCTGGAGTCACATAGCTGGTAAGCAGCAGAGCAGTGACAGGAACCTGCCATGTCCACCACTGGCGCTCTGTCCAGGGCACCCCCGGGCCAACCCAGCCCCCACATCCAAGGATACAGCTTCCCTCGGGTGGCCCATGCGGGAACCCTTGTCTCTGCACTGGCCCCCAGTCCGCAGGCGTTGCCTCCAGAGCCGCGCTGGCCCCTGGAGCCCCAGGAGAAGATTCCTCCCCTCGTCTGGCGGAACCCCACCGCTTTGATCTGCCCTGAGTCACCCTGGCCCTGTCTCCTCCTCCCCTTCTCATCTCCCCCCACGTGTGTGTCCCTCCCAGCTCTGAATCACGCCTCCCGATCTGCTCTGAACTCTGGCCAAGAGGTCTGCATCTTGCTGGCGGAGCAGAATGAAATAAAACAAGGCCCGCACACCCCTCCAGATGTGAGAAATGTGTGAGCCCGTCTCTCATCACTCGCGCCATCCGCCTCGGTTTCCCCTCCATCCCCAGCAGGATCTGGTTTCTCTCTTTAATCCAGTCCTGGTTGGGCGCCAGCCAGGCACTCATTTCCTGGTTCTGAGGGGTCCGCGCCCCCCTCCCTCACGCTGAGTGAGCGCTTTTATGGACACAAGTCCAGAGCAGACCTCCTCCTCCCCACCCTCACCCCCACCCCCACCCTCCACCATGGTTGGGGGGGACTCACCCAGCTGCCCGGCCTGGGTGCGAGTCTTGTCCTGGTTGTCACCTCCCTGAGCCTCAGTTCCCTATTCGTAGACTGGGGAGGAGAGTGTCTGTGGCTTAGCATGTGAGAGAAAGTGCCATTGTTCATTCACCCACCACCATAAAGTGGAGCACCTGCCAGCACCAGGAGCTGGGTTCCCCCCTGGAGGCGTAGAAGAACAGGGGCCCGTACCTGCAGAAGGCCGATTTGGTCTGGGGGTTGTCATAGGGCAGCTCATTTAAACTCCCCCAACCTTGTTTGTTTTTTTTTGAGTTAAGATCTCATACTGTTGCCCAGGCTGGAGTGCAGTGGCACAATCACCGTTCACCATAGCCTCGACCTCAGGCGATCCTTCTGCCTCAGCCTCCTGAGTAGCCGAGACTACAGGCACATGCCACCATGCCTGGCTAATTTTTAATTTTTCTGTGGAGATGAGGTCTTGCTATGTTGCTCAGACTCATCTCAAACTCCTAGGCTCAAGAAATCCTCATGCCTTAGACTCTCAAAGTGAGTCAGGTGTGAGTCACCATGCCCAGCTTTAACTCTTTCAATGCCCCCAGGGGGTATGGATGATCTTCCCTAGTATACAAATGAGGACACAGACTCAGAGAGGGTAAGCAACTCTCCCGGGACCACACAGCAAGTCAGTGGTGGAGTTAGAATTCACAGCTGCATTTGTCAGATGGAATCCATTGCCCTCACCTCTCCTCTGGCTATGTCCTGCCATCTGTGGAAGGAGACATATCTGTGTCCAGGAGCCACAGTGCTCATGTAACCTGGAGCCCACTGTGACAGGCGTCAGAGTGCGTCACATTTAGGAGTCTGAGCCCCCAGAGGTGGGCCCATACCTGGCCATCTTCCTGCCTCTGGGGGTGGAGGAGTGGTTACTCATCACCCTGCACTCTCCTTTCCAGCTCAGGTGTCAAGCAGCTCAGAGATCAGAGATCAGCTTGGGCAGTTCGGAGAATGGGTCTGGATGTCTGGCCACCATGGCTTTCTTCTCCTCCTCCCCGGTCTGGGCTGTGAGGCACCCTGTGAGGCAGAGTGAGGTCCCCAGAACAGGTGCGCCCCCTGAATCACAGTGGCACGCCTGGTGGGCCAGGAGAGGCCAGAGGTCAGCAACCTTCAGAGCTACCTCCTGCCTGAAGCCTGGACTGGCCATGGCCAGACAGGAGCAGAGCCTCCCGGGAGAGACAGGAAGGGCCCGAGCCAGGCGTCTCCGGGGCAGCGCAGTGCATGGACTCAGGAGCTACCCTGATCGAGCTCAGGTTCACACCCTCACTGTGCTGTGATCTTGGCAAGTGACTTAAGGCCAGTGGCCCAGTTTTTATCTGTAAAGGAAATTTATATCCTAGAAGCCTTGTGAAGATGGAATGAGCTCATGTGTGTAAAGTGTTTGGGGCCGTGTCTGGCGCATAAGCACTCTCTGGGTGTTCAAGAGCTTACTTAGTCCTTCTTCCAGTCTTGCCAACCTCATAAGGCATTCCCCCTCCGGTAGGGAAGGAGGAGGGGAGGAAGAGCCGGGGGCTCTCATGCTTTTCCCTCTTGGGGCGTGGTGTGGAAGGTCTCTCTCCTTTGTGGAAAGGTGCACAACGGGGGTGGCAAGGTGACATCCCTGGCCCCAACCTCTCCACGGCTGGTCAACAGCCAGCAGGCCACAGGGCGGGGGAGGAGGGAGACATCTTTCTCCCAGCTGGTGACTAGGAAGATTTTGTGGACTAGAACAATGTGAGTATTAGAGGTAAATTCTTGACCTCTGATACTCATTCCACGTAAGGGGAAACTGGTGCTCACACAGGTGAAGTGGTCTGTCAAGGTGAATGCAGAGCCAGGGCTCAAACCTCTATCTGTCTGATTCCAAAACTGACATTCTTTCTGGAGCTGATGGAGGGTAGGATTCCAACAGAAGGAGGCTGGGGAGAGCTTTTCAGGCAGAGGGATCTGCGATCCAGTTCTCGAAGTTGGCAAGCACAGAGTGTCTCTTAAAAGGTGAAGCTTGGGGAGCCAGGAGCCACCATTAGCAAACAAGTCAGGAGCGTCTGCAAGTCGAGAAGGCCCTGAATGGTGGGCCATGGGAGGTGGGCTATAAATGTTCAGCCATTGGCCACAGGGACCCTATGTGAGTACACGTCAGAGTGGAATGTGCTGTGCTTAGGGTGGGTCACCTTGCTGTGGTGGGGGAGAGGAGAGGTGAGGGGGCATAGGGAGTGGGCACAGTCCCCATGCGAATGTTGTGTGAGGCTTATGGAATCCCTGCACCCCAAATGGGCAGGGGAACCATCGCTGTCCCTTCCCCCAGGTGCTGAGAGAGTGCAGGAGTGCCCAACAGGGGGTGCTGCTGCCCAGACATGGGCGGGGCTGGGGGGGTGGTACAGTATGGAAAGACGCAGGGCTAGTCGGACTTGGCCTTGGCAAGTTTGTGGCCGGAAGGAAGGTCATGTCTCACTCACACCAATGTCCCAAGCACCTGCCGCAGGGCCTTGGAACAGAGAGGTTGCTTGGGAACAGGTGTGAGGGTCAGGGGCAGGAGGCGGAACTGGAGCCAGGTGAAAGGCAGGTTTAGGTGGGACATGCCTCGGGGGTGGGAGACAGGTGGAGTCCCTTCCAACTGGGAGATAATGGGAGCCGCTCTTCTCCAAAACCTTGAGGAGGGGGAGGACTCTGTCTATTCTGCCCTGATATGCCTGCTTTAACTACTTGACTCCTAGTATTCATTCCACATAAGGGGAAACTGAGGCTCATACGGGCGAAGCGATCTGCAGGTGAATGACAGAGCCAGGTTTGAACCTACATCTGTCTGCTTCCAGAACTGACATTCTCTCCAGTGCACCTTGGAAGGCCGGCAGGATGGAAGATGGGAGGTGTCCCGTGTGCATGGCTCTCTCCTGCGGAGCCCTGACCTGCTGCTGTGGCCTTGTGCCAATGGGGCTCTTGGGTCTGCTACCAAGGAGCTCATGGTCTGGGGCCAGAGACAAAAAAGGTCGCCGGCAGCACCAGGCCCCCTGAATGGGCAGGTCTGATTTGTGCTGGAGCAGTTGGAACCAGAGGCCTGGCAGGGGTGGCCCCGTGGGCCAGAGACCCCAGGGGTGGGCTGGGGCAGCTCCCGAGGTGGCCTTGTGTGGCCGGATGTGGGACAGGCTGGGGGATGTATTCTGACACTGGAGTGTGAAGGCTGCCGTTTCTAGGTGGAGACCGTCGGGGACGCCTACAGGGTGGCCTCGGGACTGTCTTGGCGCAGCGGGAGCTGGCATGCAGCTGAGGTCGCCAACATGGCCCTGGACATCCCGAGCTCTGCAGGCGATTTCTGGATGAGGCATGCACCCGACGTGCCTATTTGCATCAGGGCTGGCCTGCATTCAGGCTGGGGACCGTGGGGTGACAGTTAGGAGCAGCCTGGGAACCCTGAGGGTGAGGAGCCAGGTCAGTCTCCCAGCCTTCCCTGGGGCATCACCTGGGAAACCCCTGCTGGCATGCTTCTGCACGTCTGAGAGTCTAAACCTCTGGGATAGTCCAGCTATTGGGAGGCTGAGGCGAAAAGATGCCGAGTCCAGGAGGTCAAGCCGTGTGATGAGCCATGATCACGCCACTGCACTCCAGCCTGGGCAACAGAGTGAGATTCCAACTCAAAAAGAAAAAAAAGAAAGAAAGAAAAAACCATTTTATAATTTTTCCCTCCTATTATTTGAAGGTTTCAATGTGTTATAAATCAAAGAATCTGTGATGCTAAGACACACACACATACACGGGGGGACCCCAAAACCCTGAAATTTATTTATAAAAAATGGTGTATTTATTCTTACATGTTCAAACTTCAGTCACCTTCAAAGTATTCTCCGTTGGATGCAATACACCTATCGAGATGCTTTTCCCACTGCTCAAAAACGGTTTTTGAACGTGTCAGTTTGGATGCCTTTTAGTGCTCCTGCCGTTTTTTGTTTCACCTCTTCCACGTGGGCAACACGTCTCCCTCTGAGGACTTTTTTCATCTGGGGGAACAAAAAAAAGTTGCTCAGGGAGAGACTGGGTGAAGAGGGAGGGTGGGACACTGGGGCCATGCCACTTCTGGTCAAAAACTGCTGAACACTCAGCACAGTGTGAGTAGGTGCGCTCGTAAATCACCCACCCTGAAATGGGCAAATGCATTGAAAGAATCTCAAAGGAAAAAAAAAGTCACTGAAGCCAAACGCAGCCTCTCACAACAACGCTAGCTGGTAGTGATGCCGATGGGTTCCTAGAACAATCACCTCGCGGGGCAAGCCTGTGTGCTACAAGGGGTCCACCCTCTGAAAGATCATTCTAGGTTTTGGGGAGTCACCCTCATTCATATATATGAGGGTTTTTTGTTTGTTTGTTTTTTGTTTTGGTCTCAGCATCTGTCAAAGGCATCTAAGTCCACGTTGAACAGCTGATAGTCTGATGGAAGACGCAGGACAGAATCCTGTGTCTGTAAACAGCTAAATGTCTGCTGAGAGGGCCTGGGAGAGAGCCCAGAGTCTCTAATCCGCCCTTCCCATACCCCACCCCTTCTTCCAAGGTTCCCGTCACCTGCAGGATAAAGTCCATATTCACCGCTCCCCCGCCATAGTCCCCGAGTCCCTTGCTCCCTGCTCTGGTCTCATCTCCCACCGTGCCCTGCTGGGCCCTCCATCCATACTCAGCTGCTCGCAGTTCCCCTGCACCGGTGGGCTCTCTGCCTCTGTGCCTCCTGTTTCCTGCCCACTTGGTCCCTCATCCTTCAAGACATAGCTCATGTGTCACCCCCTCCAGGAAGCCCCCCCCAGAGCTGAGATAGGGGTCCTTTTCTGGGCTGGCTTTACAGGTCCTGCACTCTCTAACGTGTCTCCCTCATTGCAGCCTCGATCACAGGTGACACACCTCTCCCCGCTGCCCAGGAGCAGGGGCTGACGCTTACAGATCCGGGTCCCTCACCCCCAGCCCAGAGCCCGGCGCATCCTCTCTGGATGTCACCGGAGACTCTGGGTAGTGCTGTCCTCGCCCCCCAACTGCAGCCCAGGATGTGTGTGGGGGGGACGCAGGGAAGAGGGGAAGGGTGAGGCTGTCAGCTCTTGGGGCATATTTGCATTGCAGGGCCCAGTGTGGCAGGGGTCGTGGGTCTCACTATGCCCCGGTACTGCCTCTCTGGGGACACTGTCAACACTGTGTCCCAGATGGAGACCACGGGGCTGCATATCTCATAAGTCTGTCCTGTTCAGAGGAGGGACTCAATAACTTGTGTACCCGGCTCTTTAAAGTAGTGCTCAATAACCAAACCACCACCTGGTGGCAGCATACCCTAGCTACGGATAAAGCAACTGGAAGGAGATGATGTGTGTCCTTGGTCCTTTTCCATGGAGTTTGGGGATGATCTCATGAAGGAATTAGCAGAGAAAAGAGTGACCCAAGAGGCAGGAAACTTGGGTCCTAGCCCTGCGGCTGGCTTGCTTCATGTCCTTGAGCAAAATACTCTTCTTGTAGCCTTGGTTTCCCCATTGTGCGGGAGGAGACCCTTTAAAGTGTCAATTTTTGCTCAGCCACATGCCCACTCCAGTTATGCTGGGGCAGCTGACACCACCACGAAGGCATCCCTGACATTTTTGGCCCTTGCTGGCAGCAGGAGCTACCATGATGGCTTGGTGAGAGCAGCTGGAAATGTTAAAGTCCTAGGGCCTCTGCTTCTGGTGGATAGGTTGTATACTCCCTTGCGTTGCTCAGTGCACAGCCTGCATAACCAGACGTGGAAGCCCTGCTCTTGAAATAAAAATAAAAACTTTGTGTCTGACTCAGCCTTCACAGACTTCCTTACAAGTAGAAGTGGTGTCTCTAGGAGTCCTGACTTCATCTTGAGTTTCCTCAACATTCAATCTGTGAAACTTGCTTTTCCTCGGAGTCTCTTTCGGGAACGAGAGAGCCAGAAGAAGGGTATTGTGCAAATCCTAGTTCTGTGTATGACTGGTTGGAACTGTAGCTGTTGCAGGCTCTTAGCGATTTTGCCAGATACTAGGTATGCTGTCACCAGGTGGTGACATGCTTATTATCTTTCCGCTCAGCATACAGAATTCATGTCAGCCAACGCACTGTCCAGACACTGCTCAGCCTTGATGAAGGTTACAAAATTGACACCAGAGGTCAGACTGAGCTGAAGGTGAGAGAATCTCCTGGTCTTGGTGGGAAAATCTCCAAGGGTTCAGTTTCTGTGGGCTGCAGGAATGATTCCCATCTGATTGGTGTGACTGCCTGGAGTTGGGGGTGTAGCTGACCACCTTACATGCCCTCTCTGCTCCCCACATTCTAAGGAAGCATTTCTCCCTGGGAGCCATTTGACTCCTCGTGAGAGGTTGGGCCAGGGCAGAGAAGTCGCTTCTGTCGATGACCTATCTACGGAGCACGCTGGTGCATGACACATATCAACATGTTTATTACTCGTAGCAACAATGAAAGGATTACACTTGTCTCCATTTTATAGCTGAAGAAATTCAGTAAGAGAGACAAAGTGACTTGTGAAAGTCACGGAGCTCATAACCCAGGTCTGATGGCTTCAAAGCACATGCCTTCTCCGTTGCACTGTTGGGCTCCTACTCATCCCTCAGAACCCCAGATCAGACATCACCTCTCACTGAAGCATGCCCTGACCCGAGAACACCCTTCCTTCTCCTCCTTTCCCCCAGCAGTGACTGCCATGCCTTCTGTGTGTACCCACCAGTCCCACAACCAGCCCTCTGCGATTATAGTGTGCCATTGAGTTCTTGGCATACCATACCCACCTCAAAGGCAGAGAAAGTTCTGTAACCTCTGTGTTCTTTTCCTTTGTTTTATTATTTGTTGATTTACTTTTGTGGAGATGGGGTCTCGCTATATTACCCAGGCTAGTATCAAACTCCTGGTCTCAAGTGATCCTCCTGCCTTAGCCTCCCAAAGGGCTGGGATTATAGGCGTGAGCCACCATGCCTGGCCTGCCTTCTTTTTTTTTAATGTGAACATATGATAAAGGGAATAGTCCGGTAGTCCTATGGATGACACTTCATCCTTCCCCATCTCTTCTTATTCCTTTGATTCCTCAGCTGGAGCCAGGTCTGGCGGGGAGACTGGAGCAGCCTAGTTTAAAGGCAGATTGGACCCCAGAGATTGGGTCTCCATGGGACTCCTCATTTCACTACACTGTGGAATGTCAGAGTAGCAGGGGTAGATCAGAGACGGGCAGTGACTTGCTTGTGGTCACACAGCCTGTGGAGGCCAGCATCTTTGCTCTGGGTGGCTGGGGTTGGGGAGAGTGCACTGGAATACCTCAGGGCAGGTAGGTCTTGTTGGGGGGTGGAGGTGGGCACTGGGTGTCCCTGAGGAACAGAGGACTCTCATGCCCCTCACCCCTAACCTCTAGGCGGCTGCACTCCATCCCAGGCGAGCCCACCACATCCTTCGGTAGTGGAGGCTGGAGAGAACCCCAGAGGGTGGAATCCTGGGGTCTTAGCACGCCAGACCTGCTCATCGTACAGCTCAGGACTTCTTATTTGTTAACAGAGAAATACTCACCTATTTAATCCTTATAGCTTTATGAGATACTTTATGAGGAAACGGAGGCACAGAGAGGTAAAGTGAGTTGCCTGAAGTCACACAGCGAGGAAGTGGCAGAGTCGGGCTCTAGGCGGCCCTCCGCCAAGCCATGGGTGTCACACGCTCTGCCCTTGCTGTTCTGGGAGGAGACTCCTTTGCGGAGGCTCTTGCAGGATGGCCTTTGCATCCCCCCCCTCTTCCAGGGAAAGGGCATAGAGGAGACCTACTGGCTGGTGGGGAAGGTGGGCTTCCCCAGGCCCCCCCCACACCTCCGGACGTCAGTCTCGGGTGAGTGATTGCCCGGACTCCTGTTTTACATTTGGTATGTGTTATCTTTCTGCTTATCAAAGGATTGCCTGCTTGGTGTGGAAACTTGAAAAATACAGAATTCTTCAAATATTCGATCATCGCCATCTTTCCCTCCTGCGAGACGGCTGGTGCGGGCACCTGGGCCCGGTCCCGGCCCGCCTGGTTGGGGGCGTGTGGCGCGTGAGGTCGTGTCCGGGTTCCCCTCATCCGGTCTGTGCTCTCAGCTCAGCGTCTGGAGCCCCGTCCCGTGTCGTTCAGGGCACATTAGGAATATGCTTGTCGTGCCCGCGTCGGGACTGCAGTGTGGACTACAGTGTGTCTGAGGGGTGCAGAGCCCGGCCCTTCCTGCTGAGCGCACAGAATCGCCCCCTGAGCTGACTGCAGGTCGTGATGTGACAAATAGGATTGAGCATTTGTGGCTGTTCAGACTATTTCCGCAGATAATGAGTTTTTAGGCCAAAGGGCGCCCACGTGAAGCTGATTCTCAGAGAGTTTGTGCCTGTGTGGCTCTTCCTTCTGTCCTCTGTCCTTGGGACCCCATGTCCCTCACTGAGGGCAGCAGGGGTGGGACGGGGGGAGAGCAGTGACATCCCATCACACCCTTCCACCCCATCCGTAGGTGCTTTACAGGGGACTGGAGGGCAAGGGACACAGGTGTTGCTGACTGCCAGGACCACGGGGGCCGACTGGCTCCTTCCGCCAGTGGGAGGCTGAGCCCAGAGATGGCAGGGCCGCATGCAGGGGGCTGCAGACCACATCAGAGCTGGGGCCAGGGCTCGGGCGTGTTGTGATCTTGCCCAGAACATTCCCTTCATCCAGACTTGCAGCTGGCTCTTCCCAGCTCTCCGAGAGGCGCCCCGTGCAAGGCCGCCCCTTCCCATGGGGCAGAGACAAGTCGCATGTGGGACGCACATGGGCTTCCTGGGGAAGGAGCAGGGTTGAAGAAGCCCAGTCTGTGCATCCCCCACCAGGCAGGACTGATGTGGACAGGGCTAGTCACCGCAGCCAATTCCCTTCTGCCCCGCTGCCCAGGCCCCAAGGCCTCAGGACTCCGGGGAGCCTGGGGCAGAGCGGCGCCTGGGGCCAGGAGCAGCCCCTGGCCACCTGATCCCCCTCACCACACACAGCGGGGTCCAGAGGGGCTCCCCGCAAGGAAGGGTGAGTGGAGGAGCAGACGCCCATGTGGGGCTGGAAGCTTCTGTATACAGAACACACAGCTGTGCCCTGCAGGGCGGGCAGCGTGCACTGAGGACCAGCTCAGGTCTAGGGGCAGGGGCGGAACCCCGGCCTGGGCACTGGCTGGCTGTGTGGCCCCGGGCACATCTGGCCCCTGAGGCCCACTGGGATCTTCTGCAAAAATCAGATCCCCTCCTGGGCGCCACGGCCTCTTGGCCCCTTCCCTTGCATGGAGGTCCCCTCCTCCAGCCTGTCCTTCCTTGAGGCAAGCCCTCCATGGGCCTCCCCTCCAGCCTTGCCCTCCCTGTCCTGGCCTTCGCGGGAGCTGAGCTTCTAAGAAGCTACAATCACACCACTGCACCCCAGCCTGGGTGACACAGCAAGACCGTTCTCTAAAAAAGTTAATAAATAAGAGCCACAGAGAGAAATCAGCTAGAGGGGCACAGCCTGCGCTCTCTAGTGTGCCACAGACCCTACCACTTCCTGTTACTCTCCAACACTGCAGCTAAGGGTCAAGTCCGTTTAGCACAGCACTTACAGCTTTGTTCCTCACCCCCTGCTCCTTCCCCTCACCTTACCCCTGTCCTGTTCCAGGTGCAGTTCACTTTGTGAGCCTCACGTAAAGACAGTCGGTGGATGCACAAAGGTCAGAAATTGAACTACAGGGAGTGAAGGCCGAAAAAATCTTGCAAGTGATGGGACACATGTTTGATTTCCGACTACACCATCTACTTACTGCACAGCGGTGGGCAAGGTGCCCTGGCTGTGTTTCTGAACGGAGACTCTGGGACTAGGTAACTGCAAAGGTGAATTCCAATGTTGGCCTTCCTTAAAGTTAGGAAGGTATTTCCCGCTGCTGCCAGCCTGCATGGGCTTACCTGTATGATCAAGGCCAGGACAAGAGGAAACACTGACACTAGGACCTAAGGATGGCCTGCAGTCACACTCTACCCAGTCCTCAGAGACCACACAATCAGAATCCCCACCACACACCTAGCGCTGAATCAACCCAGGTCTCTTTGGAGTCCAGGGAACATCTTCTCTGATGCTGGCATGACAGCTACCCCTTTTAACGGAGGGAAAGCAGGTCTTGGGCTCAGAGCAGCCCAAAGGTTACAGCACAACTGTGGTGAAATGACATGCTAGGGTGGGTGTCAGCCTGGAATCTTTGCTCTGAGCTGCCCTGTATTTCTGACTTATGGGAGTGGCTTTATTACACCTTCAGTAGTGAGAGATTCCTTTTAAAGTCAGGTCAGTTTTCATAATTGCATAATAACCCTCACGCAGATATGGAGACATGTAGGACAATTTTTGTTTTTACACTACTGTGTTCTTGCTACATTTTTTAAAAGACAAAGCAATTTAAACAACCCAAATACAAGAAGAGAATGCCTAAAGTACAAAGGATTGCATAAAAATAATAAGCCAGTGTACACTGCAACATAGAAAAACATAAAAACGTAGGATAACATCACTGAAAAAAGCAGAATGCTCAATTTTCCTATTGCAGGGCACAGCTAAGTCAGTATTTGCAAGAATAGGAAGAGGGGCAAAAGGGAACATGGGAAAGCAGAAGGTGATATATGGTTTTTTGTTTGTTTTTCCTAGACAACAGGATATTGAGAAGACAGAAGAGCTCCCACAGTGGGAGGGGACCCGAGGGGGCTACCCGTATATCTTTTCAAGCAAGTTTCTTCATGGTTGTTATAATGCAGCTTACATAACAATATTTCATTAATATTTTAATATTTAATTAAAATACTGATGGAAAGGAACCTTCAGGTAGCAAGTAGTTTGTGGAGAAGGAGGAAACTCACAAAGGTAGCATGGAAATGACTAGAAGTTGCAGGATGAATCAGAGAAGGGAAAGACCTTGCTAATTACAGCTTCTTAAAAACTCCATCCCTGAACCACACAATGGCCCAGATGAGGAAGTAAAACCAACAGGGGAACAGATGGCTCAAGCTCACCATGGCCACACCCTTGGCCTCCTGGTAGGTCACCTTGATGACATCTGCAGTGCTGGTGTTGAGAAAGAAGTAGCCTGAACCTTCCTGGATGCAGAGCTCCACCTAGAGGAGGGAGATGCAGGGAGGGGTCAGGCTGCGTGTTGGAGGGTGAGGAGTAGGGGGATGGGGAACCAGGGCGAGGGGCCGGGCACAATGGTGGGCAAGGCGAGTGCCGTACCTGGACGCCAGGGTGGTTGTAGATGGTCACCTCTCCTGGGCTCACTCTCACCTCCTCCACCTAGAGCTTCGCCTCCAAGCTCGGTGGAGGCTGGCACGGGCACAGGAAGGTCATGCTGAAGGGCAACGCCCAGACCTAGATGCCAGGTCGGGGACCTGCTTCTGGCCACCCATCACAAATGGAACACACGACCCTGGTGCTCCTGAGCCCAGACGAATGGCCACGTCCCCTTGGAGGCCGCCTCCCTTCATCCTGCCTTCCGCTCCAGACACACTCTGCCCTTCAGGGCCTCACAGCAAATGGTCGGTTCAGAGCCTGCGGTGCATACCACGTGGGGGGCCGGTGGGGCTGAGCGAGCAGTAAAGCCGATGGCCAGGCCAGGGAGTAGGGCAGGGACACGTGGAAGAGTCATCCCAGCTGGCTCACAAGAGGACAGGACGGCCCTCATCCCTTGGGCGACACGCTACCTAGCTCTGCATCCTGCCACGCGACACCCGAGGGAGATGCCGGGGCCGACCCAGCTCTGGTGCACCCTCACAGTGGCATATTTGAGCACCGCTCCTGCGTCACACATGTGAAAGGCACCAGGGGCGCAGGGCCTGCCCTCAGGGAGCAACTACTGTCACACAAGGATGAAAAGATAAGAGTGTGCGAATGACAAGGCGCCCCAGTGTGCGAATGACAAGGCGCCGCCAGAGTGCAGTGCAGGTGACAGGCAAGGCGGGGTCTGGAGGAAGCGCAGCTCTCAAGGGAGCGAGACCTCAAGGTGAGGACCTGAGCGGCTCAGAATCAGGGCAGCCCCCAGGGCAGGGGACCCCACAGGGTCGAGAGTGTGAGTACAAAGGGCCTGGGGGGACCTGTCGGGGTCTTAGGCCCTAGCCAGGAGGCTGTGACACCCCTCCCCACAACCAAGGGAGCCCTGGTGCCAGTGAGACAAAGAAGGGAGTCAGCCATCAGGGACAGGCCCAGGCGTGCCCCTTCAGTGGCCCCCTCCCCAGTTTAACTCCCACTGGGGTCCTGGCCTCTTCAAAAGCTTTCCACCCAGAAGACAATTTCAGCGCCTCATCCTGACATTTGGGGTCCTTAGTAATTCTGGCCCATCCTCCCTTTCTAGCCATCTTACCCAACACCTTACCCAACACCTAAGCTTGCTGAAGGCGGCTCCGCACCATGTGCGGCTGTCATCCTGGAGGGTCCATTATGGAGCAGCCCTTCCACTCCACTGCAGATGCGCCCGTTTGCTCCCTACCAGTAGTGCCTCTGCCTGGGGCCCGCAGGAGAGGCTGAGTCAGGGAGGGGTGACTCGGCAGACAGCGGCCCATGTTTCAGATGGTGGAAACAGTGAGTGCATGTATGGTGGAAGGTTTCTGAACCAAGACAGCAGGACGCTCAGGAGCTTAGGGATCCAGGTCATAATACACCACGTCCAGGGCTCGGGGATGCTCCCCAGAGGGGCAGACATCTTAGCTGGGACTGAAAGGATAGGTCACCCAGTTGGGGGAGAAGAAGAGAATGCATGGAGCATTCAGGGCAAGTGGAAACTGTGTTGGAAACATCATGGCATGACCCAGCGGCACACTGGGTGGTCCATAAAGCAGGGCTGTGTGGAGAAGAGACTGCCTGGGGGAGCCCTGGTGGACAAGGAGGGTGGCTTCCTCCTGAAGGGCTGAGGGCTGACAGGTATGTGACCTGGCCTATTGGACTTTCCCATTCTGAGAGCCTAAAGGGAGGGTGTGTGGGGGGGAAAAGAACTCTGATGTATTCAGGGTGGCGAACTGCCCAGGGAAAATATTTCCCAGATTCTCTTGGAGCCAAGAGTGGCCGATGGGCAATGTTGTGATCACAGAGTCACAGGCAGAAATTGCTCTTCTAGCCGGGCTCGGTGGCTCAGCCTGTAATCCCAGCACTTTGGGAGGCTGAGGTGAGTGGACTGCCTGAGCCCGTGGGTTCGAGACCCGCCTGGGCAACTTGGCGAGACCGCACCTCTACAATAAATCAAAAATGAGCCAGGCGTGGTAGCGCACCTGTAGTTCCAGCTACTTGGAAGGCTGAGGCGGAAGGACTGCCGGAGTCCAGTGGGTCGAGGCTGCGGTGGCCAGGAGCGGCCACTGCACTCCAGTCTGGGCGACAGAGTGAGACTCCAACTCAAAAAAAAAGAAATTGCTCTTCTAATCTTCTGACAAGGCTAATAAAGGCAACTAACTCAGTGGGGGTGAGGAAGGCAGATGTGAGGACTAGGGCTCTAGAAACTACTTTGGGCCATGTGGCAACCTAGAGGATGCAAGCCCCAGAGGAGGACAAAGTGGAAAGACAGAGGCTGGGATCCCTGACCCCTGTGGAGCTGCCACACTGGCCGGTGTGAGGCCTCACACGGGACAGAGAAATAAGCTGCTCTACTGATGAAGCCCCTGCCACCTGGGGTTCTGATCCTTGAAAAGAAGCCTACCCTTGACCGCTAGCAGGCAGAAGGTAAAAGACGAGACTCATACTGCCCTTTCTCTAGCACTGTCCAGAACGGAGCCACCCTGCTGAGGCACACGTCCACTGCATCAACCTTCCATCGCAGCTGAGAGCAGCGAGCTCGGACATCGGCCTCCACTGCGCCACCCAACTGTCCAGGTCTTCCCTCCGCAGCAGCCGGGAAGGGCCCCAGGAGCCTCCTTCCACCCCCCGAAAGGCTCCACCTCTTGGAAGGCCCAACATGGGGCATCCCCTGGAGTACCTGCTGTCCTCTTCTCCACCCGGCTGGCGGAATGCTCCCACCCACTCCAGAGCTATGCTGAGGGAGGGGATCATGACGTCCTCACTCTCAACTGTCATGCCATCGGCGCTCTGTGCTTTGTGCTGTCCGGGGCAAGCAGACACAAGACACACGACTTCGGGGCGGTTTTGGCCTCTCTCGGCTTGAACGTCACTTCCCAAGGAGAAAGGCTGCCACGTGTGTTCTGCCCTGGTTCTTCTCAAGGGCCTCTGGCAGGGAGGCACAGGTAGGAATTCATGCTTATGTGCCAAGCTCATGGAAGGATGGCGCAGAGGTGCAGGGCTAGGTCTTTGATTAGTAGACTTCTACCAAGTGTCTGCTGTGTCTCCTCTGGAAGTCAGGAGGCCTCGGTTTCCATCCTGGTAGGGTGACCACGGACACACTTTCTCACTGGCTCATTCTAAGCGAGACCACCTTTGGCTGGCATCTGCTTCGAAACAGGCACTTCGCATGGGGCTAGGCATTCAGAGATGAAAGGTCCTCATGCCACACAGCTTCCCTCAAATGGGTGAGACGGAGGAAAAGAAAAAAGGCACATTCCACAGGGCCGTTGTCCGCGAGGCTGACACGGGACGGCAAGGAAATTTAAGGGCTGGCTGGCTCAGCCCAGGAAGTGGGGGATCCCGGAATAGCCCTACGGCCCTCACTGGAATGAGGACCAGGAAGTCTCAACCAATGTACCCTGTCTGGGCTTCTTCAGTATGAGGAAGGGTTAAAACAGAGCAAGTGACAATTGCATCCGCCAAGCTCCCAGCTCCTAGCCCTCATGCAAAGTCACCTTTCCTGCTCTTGGAGGAGGACCCAGGTCCCTCCATTTACGTTCCACACTGGCTGATCCTGGCTGAGCACTCACTACCTCCTGGCCATTCTGAGCCCACTCCATTCACGAGCTTAGTGAATCCCACCACGACCCTGTGACACGGGCTGTCTTTGGTCATTTTCAGGCAGGGACTTTGAAGCCCAGGGAAATTAACTTAACCCCAGGACAATATCAGACTGGACTCAGACTCAGGAGGGTGGTGTGGATGCTGGGGCTGTGTTCTATACCACGTACGGCATGAGCACCTCCCTCCTTCCTCAGATGGGAAGAGGGGACACCGGGCAAATGTGGAATCCGACCCGACCCAGGAATTGAAGGCCCCAGAATCTGCTCTGTCACAGGGTTGCGCTCCCAAGTCTGGGGTACTGTGGGACCCTGAAGGGTACCTGGAGCAGGCCAGAAGCACCCCCCTATTCGGACCTCTGCTGAAAAGGTTTCTGAAGCCCTCACCGCCCATACTGCTGCCTTCACAGGGGGAGCTGCGCAGGCCTGGGCCCCCAGAGGCTGCCACGCGCGGGCCTGGGGGACCACAGGGCATGAACAACCGTGGGCCTCATCAGGGAGACTCTCCTCCTTCACATCGATCCCTGCTTTCCGACAAAAAATGCCAAGGAGAGGATGAATGCTGACAGCTCTTCTGAACAACAGGGCGGTCACACAGATTCCTCAGAGCAAAGGGAGGGTTTGCCTCAGGGAAGAAGTGGGCGGGGCCCCAGCTCACCTTGAGGGGCAGGTAGGCAGCGACGGTGATCCTGGCACTCAGGGGGGGCGTGGCTGTGCCTGTAGCTCAGGAGGAGTGTGGTGGAGCCCTGGGCCTTGGCTTTCACCAGGACGCTGCTGCAGTGATCAGCGCCCGGCATCAGCCTTCCTGCAAAAAGCGGGGAGCCACACAGTCACCTGGACGTGGCCTTTGGCGGGATCGGTCGGCAGGCTGAGGGTTTCTCCTTCATCCTAGGTTGACAATCTGATTTTTAAATTAAGCTTTCATATCTACGTAAATTCCATGAGCATATAATTCACAATGATTTTTCCCCCACATACTAAACTCGTCCTGCACCCAGCACCCAGATCTAGAAACAGAGCAATCAGTCCTCCCAGAATCCACCAGAGACCCTTCTGGTGTCTTGTCGCTCCCAAGGAAAACCACTTTCATCTCCTGGCACAACTTCCTCTGGCTCGGTGCTATTGTCTTAAAAAGGGAACCGAGTTGGGCTCGGTGGCTCAGCCTGTAATCCCGCGCCTTTGGGAGGCTGAGGTGAGTGGATTCCTGAGCCTGCGGGTTCGAGACCCACCTGGGCAACTTGGTGAGACCTCATCTCTACAATAAATCAAAAAATTAGCCAGAAGTGGTAGTGTGTACCTGTAGTTCCAGCTACTTGGAAGGAAGGCTGAGGCGGAAGGATCGCCGGAGTCCAGCAGGCGAGGCTGTGGTGGCCGGGAGCGGCCACTGCACTCCAATCTGAGCGACAGAGTGAGACTCCAACACAAAAAAAAAAGGGAACCGCCAGTCGACGCTGATTGTCAGTCCTCATGCGTCGCCCACGGTGGATCCCTGAACTCCCTTTCAGGACATGATTCCACTGTGTGCATAAAGAGCCACAGATTTACCCACACTCCTGGGCACATGTGGGGCCCTTCCAGACGGGGCCCTGACCCACAGCATTGCTATGAACTTCGGTACACTTTCCCTGTGGGGGACACGTGGGTATTTCTGCTGGGCATATCCTCAGGAAGGGGAGTGCTAGGCCACAGAGCAAGCACACATAAAGTTGTGGTCATTGCCGCCAAACCCTTCCCAAAGTGGTTGCCTCCAGTGACACAGTTACTAGCTTCAGTTCTTATAGTTCTTTGGTGAAATCTTAAGGGTTTTCTACATTTCACATCAACTAATTTGTAAGCAGATAATTTTACATCTTCCTTTCCAATTTGGGAACTCTTTTCCCTTTTTAAAATCTTACCTTCCAAAGGTAAAAGCCCATGTTTGTTACATGGGTATATTGCATTGGTGGTGCCTGGGCTTCTAGTATACCCGTTACCAAAAGAGTGAACACTGTACCCAATCGGTCATTTTACCATCCTCGCTC
Organism: Carlito syrichta; assembly: GCF_000164805.1. Taxonomy (NCBI): domain Eukaryota; kingdom Metazoa; phylum Chordata; class Mammalia; order Primates; family Tarsiidae; genus Carlito; species Carlito syrichta. The sequence goes on along the minus strand of NW_007251435.1, from coordinate 1,534 downwards.
CCTTCTTGTTCTACCCTCTGTAGCAGACTCCAGTGTCTACTGTGTTACGTGTACCCACTGTTCAGTTCCCACTCATGAGAAAACAGAGGATCTGGCTTTGTTTCCGAGCTAGTTCATGTAAGATTATGGCCTCCAGCTCCAGCCATGTCGCTGCAAAGGACATGATTTCATCCTTAATTTTTGGCTGCATTTAATTAAGTCCCATGTATTTTCTCATTTGTTGCATTTCTCTGTGAGGTGTTCATCATAAATTCTGTCTTGTTTTGCTTTGTTTCATGGTGCATATGTACCACATTTTCTTTATCTAATCAATCGCTGCTGGGCATCCAGGTTGATTCCATGACTTTGCTACTGTCAGTAGTGCTTCAGTGAACATATGAGTGCAAGTGTCTTTTTTAATAAAATAATATCTTTTCGTTTGGGTAGATACCCAGTAGTGAGATTGCTGGGTCAAATGATAGCTTTACGTTTCGTTCTCTAAGAGCACTCCGTGCTGTTTTTCACAGGAGCTGAACTAATTTACGTTCCCACCAGCAACATATGGGCCTTCCGTTTTCTCTACAACCTCACCAGCAGCTGCTGTTATTGCACTTTTTCATAATAGTCATTCTGACTCATGTGAGAAGCTAGCTTGTAGTTTCAATGTGTATTTCTTAGAAAATTTGTGATAGTGAGCATTTTTCCCCATGTGTTAATATTAGCCACTTCTATTTCTTCTTTAGAGAAATGTCCGCTCCTGTCCTTTGTCCAGTTTCTGATGGTTTTTTTTTTTTCTTGTTGAATTATGTGAATTCCTTGTAGATTCTGGATGTTAGTCCTTCATCAGAGATGTGATTTACAAATATTTCTTCGCTTTCTGTGGGTTGTCTGTTTACTCTGGTATCTGTTTTACTGTGAAGACGCTTTTCATTTAATTAAGTCCCATCTGTCTATTTTCATATTTGTTGCATTTCTCTGTGAGGTGTTCATCATAAATGCTTTTTTGTTTTGTTTTGTTTTTTGAGTTGGAGTCTCACTCTGTCGCCCAGACTGAAGTGCAGTGGCAAGCACCCAGACACTGCAGCCACGATCGGTTGGGCTCTGGCAATCCTTCCACCTCAGTCTTCCAAGTAGCTAGAACTACAGGCACATACTATGATGCCTGGCTAACTTTTTGGTTTACTATAGAGATGAGGTCTCACCAAGTTGTCCGGGTGGGTCTCGAACCCACAGGCTCAGGCAATCCACTCGCCTCGGCCTCCCAAAGTGCTGGGATTACGGGCTGAGCTACCGAGCCCAGCCCATCATAAATTCTTTACCTAGACCAACGTCCAGAAGAGTATTTCCTAAGTTTCATTCTGGAACTTTTACCGCTTCAGGCCTTATGTTTAATTCTTTAATCCACGTGGAGTTAAGAGTTGTACATGGTGAGAGAGAGGGGTCTAGCTCCATTCTTCTGCATACAGCTAGCCAATTACCCAGCACCGTTTCTTGAATACGCTTCCCTTTCTCCCACACAGTTTATTTTTTGTTAACTTTGTCAGGAATCAGTTGG
>NW_007251434.1:1135155-1155499 GCF_000164805.1 Carlito syrichta | reverse complement strand
AAAGAGGACTGGATTAAAAAATGTGGTACATATACACGATGGAATACTACGCAGCCATAAAAAACAACAAAATCATGAATTTCGCTACAACCTGGATGGAACTAGAGTCTATAATACTGAGTGACCTCTCACAAAAACAAAAATCCGAATATCACATGTTCTCACTCATATAATGGACCTTGAACATCCAATGCAATACTATGAGAAAATGACGGATGGTACTGGGAAACTATGGGGGGGGAGGGGGATGGGATTAACAGTAGCAAATATCTGTCGGGGGATGGGAAAACACTTCTTATCTACAGGGTGCCTGAATGAAACGTCATTGTACACCTAACCCTCAACTGTACCCCACAAAACCATAATAAAAAATACTGATTAATGAAAAAAAAAAAATTAAATTAGTCACTTAGCCAAAACATTATCTATTAGTAGAGATGAAAATAGTTATATACAATATATTCTCATATATCTTTTGTTTCTAAAAGTTGAAGATTTTAAGGATTGTGAAGCCTGAAGAGATAGCTGGATAGGAACAATATCCTTTGACAGAAAAAAACTTAACTGGAACAGACTTGAAAAGAGAAGATGTTACACTAGGGAGATTTCCTAGAGAGAGGATCAAAGGCATATTTTCGCTCAGGATATCAGGGAGTTAAATGAAGTATTGCCTTACCTAAATGTGAAGGTAAGTCATGGAATATCCAGGCAGAATGAATATCATTTCCACAATCCCAGGAAAACCAAAAGACAGACCTAGATTCATCTGCCATTATTTAAAATTTTTATATTTTACTCAACATGAGTTTTGATGTATTAATTTTATTTTTCTAAAATATCATATTAAAGTATAATTTATCTTAATCACTGAGTTTTTTGGTAATCCTTTCAAATTTTGAGACAAGTACCCCTCACTTACCTCATCTTGCTTCCAGGCCTAAGACAGAGGGTTCATCAGTACAAATGGTTGAAACAAGGATGTTGGTAAGAACTGAAACAGGAGAAAATTACAGAAGCTTTAGTAACATGTTAAGCCAAATCAAATAAAGTAACTAAATGATATTTTTATAATTTTCTTTCTTGCACATAATTCATGTCCTCAAGATATCCTCACTCTGTAGCAGAATAGTTTTACATTTTCAGTGTTGATCTCAGGATGTACTTTGAATGATTACCGTGAAAGAAGTACAGGAGAGGAATTAGAAGCACGTTTCCTTGGGACTCTTGAGACAAAGATTTCTGTAATGAAATGCTACAAAGCTTTTATCTCGTGTTGTGGGTCTGCCTTGTCACACTATATTTTTATCCTGATGGATGATGAAGGGGAGAAGTCCTGCTCCTGCCATATTGTACTGTTCTCGTGAATGAGAGTCATATTCTCCCCTTACCTTGTGGAAGATAAAGCAACTTCATCTTGGATGCTAATCTGCCACATTGACTTCTGATTAACCCCAGTTCTGAGGAGGCCTCTGAGACTTCCTGTTTATCTATTGTTCCTTGTGTAAGAGCAGGTACTTACCGTAAAATCCTGCCCTTAGGTCCAACAACCTTGATGTGACTTCAATTGTACTACACATCCCTTCTGAATCTCCCTTTCCCTATGGTACAGAAACCCCAAGTCTGGGGTAATGGTACAGGGATCCACCACCTTGTCTTCCGGGCCACCAGAGGAACAGTTATGGCTACTGTTTGTAAGTCCCTTTTAAATGTTTCTTTCTGAGAAACTGATTATGTCAGCCTCTTTCTTTGGCCTCTTCAGATTTGGAAGGCTGGTTTGCATAGAGCTGTCTGCCACAAAATAACCTTTGTGTCATTTAGTTTAAAGTATGGACCTGAACTGGCATCTAATACTAATCTGACAATAAGTCATTTCTAAAGGAATCTCTGAAGAAGCACAGATAGGCCAGGTCTCCTAGTTTGCTGCATTCAGCAAAGAAGAACTGACCCTATTACTCCAGTGGTCTCTGAAGGGGGTGGAAGAATCCTAGGAGGTACACAAGATGATGATCTATCAAGGAATGGGAAGAAAATATTAGAACTTTTATTTTCATTTGTTCTTTATTGTTTTCATTTTTGAAATTTTATTTTGTAGTGCTTTATGGTCGGGGTGGTGGCTCACGCCTATGATCCCAGGACTTTGGGAGGACAAGGTGGAAGGATTGCTTGAGGTGAGGAGTTCAAGACCAGCCTGGGCAACATAGCAAGAAGTTGTCTCTACAAAAGTAATAACAATAATAATAATAATTTATAAAATAAAAATATATTATCATTTTGGAGTGTTTTATAAGACATAATATGTTAATATAGTGATATATTTATATAATTTAAACTTGATTTTGTTTAGGGATATATTTTTAAAATTACCAATAGGTATATATTCAATTATTTGAATGATCCTGGGAGCAAGGATTGTGAGATTGACAGACATATTGTGTAGATAATGTTAGATTACATTGGAGTCCAAGAACATGAATTCAAGTCCTGGTTTGCTTATTAGCTTATGTAAGCTTGGGCAAATAACTTGAGTATTTTGTTTTCACATCTGCTAAATGGGTAAGTGAGATTTAAATAAAATAATGTACATAGCACTGGGCAGAGTATGTATTACATAAAATGATAAATACTATATCACTGCCAGATAGTATTATTAAATACTTTTCCTTAGAATATATAAATATATCACATTAATAATAGACACATAAAAGAGGCAGTATTCAAATCTGTAAAGTAAGTTTTCTTTCTTTCTTTTCTTTTTAAGATTAGAGAGTACAGTTTATTTAGAAAGTAAATTAGAAAAAGAGAGAAAGAGGTGATTCACCTCCCCAAGGTATGGGAAGGGGCCAAAGCTTAAGAAAACATGGCTTGGTCATAGCTAAAAGAGCACATGGCCACACCATAGCTTAGAAAGTAATGGCCAAATCTGTAAAGTAAGTTTTCTTAAGATAAGGAATATTCATCCAAGTATTCCAGTCTATTTATTAGGTGATAATTATTCCTTTGTCAGTTTCAGTGGAATAAAAGTTTTCCTTTCTTTTCTTCTATCATTATTTCAGCAATATTTGCTCAGTTTCATTTTAATCTATGTAGTCATAGACACTCTAATAGTATCATTCACAAAATCCTTCTGCAAAATATTTTTTGACCAGAGTAGAAAACCACGACAAGAAATTGCAACCAAATACATTAGCTTGGATCTTTACACTTTTTTTAAAAAATGAATGGCCTGCTCTTAGACCAGATAGGACTCAGTTGGAAAAGAATTTGACTGGAAAGCAAAGTTTTACCTGTTCTTGCACCTTTGTTAGGAAGTAAATTCCCATGCCACCAGAAAGGAGCTTTAACCTGAGGCCGAGTAGCATTGCCTCATGGAATAAGGCTTCTCAACCTTAGTGCTGCTGGTATCTAGATCAGATAATTTGTTGTCATGAGGGGACTGTCCTGAGTAATATCCCTGGCCTCTATCCACTAGATGCCAGTGGCATTCCCTCCCACCTTCTTAGTTGTGACAACTAAAAACATCTACAAACATCACCAAATGTCTCCTGGGGAACATCCCCCCAGTTGAGAACCATCATGGAATGATCCTTGTTATTTTTTTCTACTGAGTTCAAGATGTAGTGAGTCTAATGAAATAAGGATAACTTGAAATTCAAACCAAAATTCAAAAAAATTTTTTTTTGAATCAGAGTCTCACTCTATTGGCCATGATCACAGCCACCTCAACCTTGACCTGCAGGGCTCAGGTGATCCTTCCACCTCAGCCTTCCAAGAATTACAGGCAGATGCTACCATGCCCAGCTTATGTTTTGAGTTATTGTAGAGATGAGAGCTCACTAAGTTGCCCAGGCTGGTCTCAATCCCCCCGGGCTCAGGCAATCCTCTCGTTTCGGCCTCCCAAAGTGCTGGAATTACAGACTGAGCCAACATGCCTGGTCCAAACCTGAATTTTACAATGTTTCTGCTCTAATTTTTTAAGGAAATACTTCATAAATATTTGGCTACTAGCTTGTATTATGCCTAAAAACACAAAAAGACGAATATACAATCAATCCCATTTTTCTTTTAAGAGTTCACATCCAACCGGAAGCGGTGGCTCAGCCTGTAATCCCAGTACTTTGGGAGGCCAAGGCCAGTGGACTGCCTGAACCTGGGGGTCAAAGACCAGCCTGGGCAACTTGGCTGGGCAACTAAGGCGTGTTGGTGTGCATCTGTAATTTCAGCTACCTGGAAGGGGCGGAAGGATCGCCTGAGCCCAGCAGGTTGAGGCTGCGGTGGCCATGAGTGTGGGACTCCACCTCAGCCTCCCAAGTATATGTGTCCTTATAGTTCCTTTCCCTTCTGTTACTATTTTAGTTAAGCACTCGTTATGAAAGCCCAGCATCATGGTTGTGAGTGGGGTTTTGAAAACAGCCTGAGTATGAATTATTCCTGCCACTTTCTTGCAGTGAAACCTACTGAAAAATATTATTTATGTGTTTTCATTTCCTTACCACTAAAATGAGGATGATACTAATATTACCTATTCCTGTAAGATTGATATTAACGTATAAGAAACACACTGAAAGAAGCCTGTACATGCAAGCACCCAATAAATGTTAACTATTATTACTTTCATATCCTCTTCCAGAGAAGAACACGTACCACACCACACTTTTATATAAAAGAATACAACAACATTTACCCATATGTATTTATTAAGAGAAATATTCAATATTACTGGCTTAGGAGAGGAGGAATGTATCTCTTTCATAACACTTTTAGGAATAAGATTGGCTCAATGCCTTTGTCCAGGGGAAGCTGTGTTGAGGAAACACTGTGACAAATGTACATTTTATAGCAATAGAACAGAAGTAATTCCATTGAATTTTTCTCTGAAGCATGTGTATTGCTATTGATAGTCTGAATATAATGTATACAGTATTTCTCTGTGACTGGAGAAAAAGCAAATTTTAAAATTGCATAAATAAAAATTAAATACTAAATATGGAAGAAAATTTTGAATAATACTTTCTAAATAATACTTTTCTAAATAATACTTTTTTAACTTATTTTTCTTCCAAAATAATATTACTATTAATAATATTATTTTCACTTAGAAAATTATAAGTGACTCACTGATAATAGTGTGTAATTAATGAATATTTTCATTACAGTTACTTCACAGCATCAGCTAAGGGTATAGCTAAGGAAATTGAGGTAGAGACATTAATGAGATACAGGTAAATTAGAGAATTCATTGAAGAAAAAACATGAATGAAATTAAACCTAGGGATTAGGGAAATACAAAACAAAGCAACAATAAGATATCATTTTAATGGGGTATCACAGTAGTAAAAACTAAGATATTGTCAATATCCATTTAGGGTGCAGGTATAGGAGAAAAGTACACTACAGATGAAAAGATATTGGTTTAAAAAAGGAATAATGTTTTGGAGGACCATTTGGCATTATCTTTATTATTTGAAATGTTTATTCTCTTTGACCTAGTGATTTCACTTATATAGATCTTCCTAAGAGAAATCTTTGCCATTAAGCCTACAGACAAGTGTGCAAGGATATTCATTGCAGTATTGTTTCTAGCAGAAAAAACAAAATAATCAATGATTGATGTCTGCTAATAAGCAGAAGCTGATAAATAGAAACAGATTAATAATCTATAGTATACCCACATTATAAAATATAACCATTTAATATATTATAAAATTAATTAATATGATTTAATAATATATTAAATTAATATAAAAAATGAACATATAGCCGGGCTCGGTGGCTCAGCCTGTAATCCTGCGCCTTTGGGAGGCTGAGGTGAGTGGATTGTCTGAGCCCGCGGGTTCGAGACCCGCCTGGGCAGCGAGACCTCATCTCTACAGTAAATCAAAAAATTAGCTGGGCGTGGTAGCACGCGCCTGTAATTCCGGCTACTTGGAAGGCTGAGGCGGAAGGATCGCCAGAGCCCAGCAGGTCGAGGTTGCGGTGGCCGGGAGCGGCCACTGCACTCCAGTCTGGGCGACAGAGTGAGACTCCAACTCAAACAAACAAACAAAAAAAATGAACATATGTTAAAAAGTAGCAGAACAAAATGTAAAACTTGTGTTTATGTGTGTGTATAAATATATGGAAGAGGATATGAAATTATATACTTGTATTCTAAACAATAATGATTACCTTTGAAAAAAGAAGAATTGGAGTCCTTACTTGTCCTCCCTCCCTTCCTTCTTCTTTTCTTCCTTCCTTCCTTTTTTCTCTCTTTCTTGAGTCTTTTGAGTCAGATTCCCACTGTTGCCAATGCTGAAGTGCAGCAGCACTATCACGGCTCATTGCAGCCTCAATCTCCTGGGCTCAGGTTATCCTTCTGCCTCAACCTCCCAAGTAGCTGGAACTACAGGTGCATCACCAACCTGGTTAATTTTTTTTATTATTTTATGTAGAGATGAGTTCTCACTATCTTGCCTAGACTTCTATTGAACTCCTGGACACAAGCAATCCTCCTGCCTCAGTCTCCCCAAGTGCTGGGATTACAGGCATGACCTGGCCAGAACTACTTTCTTTTAGAGTTCTAAGTTTTTACCAGATACACTTGGTTTGATTCTAAAATAAACAAAAAAGACAGTTTAGTATTTTTGTCTTTGCACTTGGGGATTACTAGGATAATACATGGAAAGTCCATGTGAACTTTCAACTCCCAAAGTATCTGATTTGAGATAACTGATTAAGTTTTGAGATTTCTTCATTTTGATATAATGCATTATTTCAGGCCTTTAAAAATCATTGTTTTGTAGTGCACATGATGACACAGGTACAAATTAACTTCCTTCAAATTTCTGGGAGGCAACAGTAAATATATATCTATCAATATTGTTGGGGGTCCAATACTAGACAGTTGAGGAAAATAAACGAGATCTTAGAAAGCAAGGCTACTATTTTCTTAATCTGATGTTCAAAACATACACTAAGAATCTCAAAACACTTTTTGGAATAAGTACAACAAAAATATGTCCAGCAGAGAATTTTTACATGCATTCAAAAGAGACAAGAGAAACTGAAGGCCCAGTGAAAGTTACATTGGGATGGATAAAGATGAGAAGCAGAACAGGTGGCCTTGGGCATTTAGAATTAATACAAAAGGCAATTGCTGTCAGTTCTTGAGCTGAGAATAAAAACAAAATGCATTATATGAAATGTTATTTTCTGAGTATTTAGGTACTAAATTAGGAGACTGCTGAAATAAACCATAAAGGGCTTATATAATAAATAACCTCTAGAAAATATAATTGAAAAAAAAGTAAACTACATAAACATTCATTGGGTCACTGTGTGGTATCAGATATTTTCCCAGGGAAAAGGAAGGTAGATGCTAGTGAAAAGGGTAGCATATTTAAATAGGCTGAAAGTTGGGGCATGGCTGTGAAACCATTCTGATGAGGTTTTATCTTCAGCATCTGGCCTTGTTGTTATATAAAAGTGTACCAAAAAGAAAAAAAAAGAACCAAACATTTATCACATCACTCTTAGCTCTAGTTGGTCCTTTGGATGTTGAAGTTATACAAATAGACAACCATTAGCATTTTTTCTATGTACATTCTCCTTGAACACACAGGTAAAGTCAGTTTCAAGGATGGTTTTTCATGTCAGTGTTCTTGTTTATGTTTCACCATAATGCTTTATGATAATTCACCTACTGTTAACCCTCTATTTTATGTGTGGCAAAATCAGTTGGAGTTGGTCCCATAGCATCTTATATAATTTATATTTATAAATTAATATAAGTAATATATAATATATAAAAATAAATATAAATAAATTATATAAATATATATTATATATATATATATATATATATATTATATATTATATAATATAATAATATATATAAATATATATTATATATATATATTTAAATAATATATTTATATATAAATAATATATATATATTATATATATAATAATATATATTTATCTCATAGCACTTACCATAGTAATGGCAATTTATCAATTTATACCTTCACTAGACTATAAGCTTCTCAGAGTTAAGGACTGTTCTCATTTCATCTCTAGTACTACTGAGCCTGGCAAGTAAAATAAATATGGCAATAAATTAATGTTCCTGATAGAGATATCTTCTGTGAGTTTATCAGAGACAGACCTTTTGAGAATTGGACCTAAACAGCACTCTCTAATAAATTCGAAATGGCTCTGATGGTTTTCTGAAGGTTCTCTCTATCCTGTATTGAGTACTGTTAGTTTTATAAAATAAAATAAATATCAGAAGTGAAGGTGATAAAGAAGAATAAAAAAGAGCTAAGCCAATAAATAATAATTGTTAGAATTAAACGAGTTACCTTTCAAGTGATTTTCAAGGAAATTTGACATTTTAGATATATGAAAAGCAAAAAGAAACTGGAACCCTCTATACAGAGAGTTTATGAGTTGGATAAAAGCATGTTAAAATTTCTAATGTCATTTATATATTTTAATGCATAGGAGCTCCAGTTATATTAATTGAAAATATAAAATAAAAGTTGTTCTATTGGAGTAAAAAATTACTATTACATAATAAAATAATACTTAATAAACACTTATCTGACATCTCAATTTATGAGTTATTATACAAAAATAATTTGATATATACAAATATTGAATTTTATAAAATTCGGTTAACCAAACATAGACATTAAACAAATTCATGGCTGAGCTTGGTGGCTCAACCTGTAATCCCAGCACTTTGGGAGACCAAGGTGACTGGATTGCCTAAGCCTGTGGGTTTAAGACCAGCCCGGGCAACTTGGTAAAGCCTTGTCTCTACAATAAATAAAAAAATTAGCTGGGCATGATAGCATGTGCCTTTAGTTCTAGCTACTTGGAAGACTGAGGTGAAAGGATCACTGGAGCCCAGTAGGTTGATGCTGGGGTGGCTGTGAGTGTGCCACAGAGTGAGACTCCAACTAAAAAATAAAAAAACAGAAACAAAAACAAATTAATAGTAAGAAATGGTATCATGGAACATAGAATAACTACATATCTAAGCTGTAGTCTGGACCAAATAATGTAAAATTACAGAAAGCAACTTTATTTTTTCAAATCAATTCTAAAACTCTTTGTGGAAAATATCAGGAGATGTACAGTCATGCATAGACAGGGATATGCTTTGAGAAATGTGACACTAGAAGATTTCATCATTGCGCAAACATCATAGGATGTACTTGCACAAACCTAGATAGAGATCTAGCCTACTATATACCCAGGCCATATGGCATAGCTTACTGCTCCTGGGCTACAAAGCTATACAGCAGAGGTCCCCAACCCCTAGAAAACTGGTACCAGTCCATGGCCTGTTAGAAATGGCAGTACAGAAGGAAGTGAGCAGCAGGTGAGCCAGTGAAGAAGTTTCATCTGTATTTATGGTTGCTCCCCATCAGCATTACCACCTGAGCTCCACCTCCTGTCAGATCAGTAGCAGCATTAGATTCTCATAGGACCACGAACCCTATTGCAAACTGTGCATGTGAGGGATCCAGGTTGTGCTCCTTATGAAAGTCTAATGGCTGATGATATGAGGTGGAGCTGAGGTGGTGATGCTAGTGCTGTGGAATGGCTGCTAGTACAGATTAACATTAGCAGCGAGGTTTGACCACAGAGGCACCATAATAAACCAATTGCTTGCAGATGCACATCAAAATGATAATTTCATAATAATTATTTCATTATATATTAAAATACAGTAATAATAGAAATACAGTGCCCAATAAATGTAATGTGCTTGAATCATCCTGAAACCAATTTTTTTTTAGCTCCTTGGTCCGTGGAAAAATTGTCTTCCATGAAACTGGTCCCTGATGCCAAAAAGGTTGAGGACCACTGCTATACAGCATGTTACTGTATTGAATAATGTAGGCAATTGTAGCATAGTGGTATTTGTGTATCTAAACAAATCTAAACATAGAAAAGGTACAGCGAAAATATGGTATTATAATCTTATGGGACCACTGTCATATATGCAGTCTGTCATTGACCCAAACATCATTATGCAGCACATGATTGTACTTAAAATAGGCAAGAAGAATAAGACAGGTAAACATAGACTGTTCAAAATGCATGGCAGCTTGGCAGGGAACCCAGAAGGAAGTCTGGGATGATCCAAATAAAGGAAGGAAACTTGAAATAAACAAAGATTGTCTAAAACCTAGAACGCAATGAAGGTGTGAAGTGTTTAAGGCTTTTTGATAAAGAGCTTTAGAGTTGAAGGATGCATTCTCTAGGATGAAGGAAAGTCCATATTTTCTTACTTAGGATTTTAAATCTTATGAAGAAGGAGAACATCTCTTTCTGGTGAGATAAGGACTGGCCAGATGTCACTGGAACTGGCTTTCAGCATTTTTTTTTTTTTTTTTTTGAGTTGGAGTCTCACTCTGTCACCCAGACTGGAGTGCAGTGGCCACTCCCGGCCACCACAGCCTCGAGCTGCTGGGCTCCGGCGAACCTTCTGCCTCAGCCTTCCAAGTAGCTGGAACTACAGGCGTGTGCTACCACGCCCGGCTCATTTTTGATTTATTGTAGAGATGAGGTCTCGCCAAGTTGCCCAGGTGGGTCTCAAACCCGCGGGCTCAGGCAATCCACTCACCTCAGCCTCCCAAAGGCACGGGATTACAGGCTGAGCCACCGAGACCGGCTTTTCAGCATTTTTAAACACAGAATTTTTCACTTTGGTGTGTATTACTTTTTATATAGAAGTATTAAAGATAATACCATAGGATTCCAAAGTGAACACATTTGGGGATGCTAATAAGATTAGTGTCAGAGAAATTAACAGCAGTTAATTTTATTACTTGTTATGGTATTTTGGCATATTGCATCTTGTATCATCTAAATGCTTCCTTTTGGTTGTCTTCCTAGCTAGATTGCAAGTTTGTGGAAAGTAGGGCTTCCCCCTATACCCAAAGTAGTTCTGGGGATTCTATTACCTCCATATGTCGAGTTGTCTTCTTCTTTCTAGATCCATGAGTAGTACGCTTATTTTTCTCTTGTATACATTATTGTAACAGTCTTTTCACTGGTCTCCAAAATCTTACAATACAGGTAGGGAGACATGGAATACCAAATTGAAACATTTAGATAATACAAAATGTTATACAAAAATATAATACATAAAGATAACTAACTTTTTTTCTTGAATACTGACATTTCCTTTATAGCTCTCCTCCCACCTCTACCACCTATATTCTGACTTTTAATTATAACTATGAAACTACACACACACACACACACACACACACACTCACACACACAGCCTGCACACAGAGGGCTGGAGGGGTCAGTGGTATATATAAATGCAGGGTCTTCAGTTTTGTTTTGCTCTGCATTTTTAAAGTATAGTAGACCACATGGAAGTTACAACAAATACAAAGCTTTAAGAATCCCCAGTGGGTTATGTGGAAGCATCAGGCTTTACACATGCCTAATGAGGTGTGATAAAGCCCGAATGAAGTGATGTTGCAGTGGGAAGAGGAGGAAACCTTCAGATCAGCCAGAAAGAGAAAGTTGGGGGGAAAAAAGGATTTTTAAAAATAGGAAAGATTTTGAGAGAGAGATTTGAGAGAAAAGAGGGAAAAGGGGTAACAGCTCTTAAGGGCACAGTCCCTTGCCAGGACTATGGGGAACTACAAGTGAGCAGTGGGCTTAATCCAGAGCTCAGTGAAGACAAGGTGCTGAGTGGTGAGCGGTCTAAGTCACAGGCCAGAAAAAAAGAGGCTGAAAGGAATCAGGAACAAAACTCCTGGGGGCTGGGGAGACACAGAAAAAGGGCTGGAAATGGTAATGGGAATGTCTTACTTTTGTATATTTGGACACTGAAAATGCCTGAAGAACACAGTTAGTAAGGGACACTACACAGATAAAGGGATTATTTACAACAGAGTTGTTTAAACTTTAATGTGTGATGAATCATATGGGGATATTGTTAAAATGTGCATATATACATATATATATCTTCCATAGGTTTATCAAAAATTTGAATTATGAAATTACCCTTCCTTTTACCCTTAGTTGATAGTAATGATGAGATAATCTAAGATCAAAAGAGGGACTATAGGTCCCAGTTCAAACCAATCATTGTTACATTTCTACATTAATAGCAAGATAATTGTGTTATTTACAGTAACATGTCTGCACATTCATGTGTCCAAGAGAACTTCCTGTGATGACAGAAATGTTCTATTATCTGAACTGTTCAATATGGTAGCCACTAAGCACTTGTAGCCACTGAGCACTTGAAACAAAGCTAGTACACCTGAAAAATAAATAGCAACATTTATTTGTTAGTGGCTGCTATGATCATCAATGTCTGCTAGATGAAACCCAGATGTTGTTTGCCTTCTGATTGATGTAGTCTTCCTATCAAGGCTCTAGATTTAGCTACGAATTTACAAAAGAGACTCCAGATGCCTCTAGACCCTACTCTGAGAACTGATGGTATAAAGGGACTTAGGTACTCAAGGCCCACAGAAAGCAGCTGATAACAGCCAAGAAATTTAAATCTCCCTTTATCTCAAAGTAGGATTCTTCTGCCAAATCATTATCAAAAGTAATAATGACTTGAAATAGAAAGTATATCCCACCAAATATTCTATCTTTAAGAAACTATATATCATACTGAAACACACACACACATGCAACTGGATTTTGAAGGAGATCATTTGGGTTTGAGCTCTAGCGATTACCTTACTTTTATGTAGCCTCTGGCAAGCACCCAACCTCTCTGATGTTCAGTTCTCAAGACTCTCTAAATTGGAGCTGATACTACCTACTGTGCAAGGCTGTTAGAAAAGTAAGTTCCTGAAGGGCATTATAAATTTTAAGGTCTTAAACAACAATTAATTAATACTCATCAAAAAGGAAGTCAATGACATATTTAAAACAAAATTCAAGGAGCTACCTAGAATCTTTTGTACTAAATTTGTGTTGTACACAACCTTAGATTTTTTTGTGATGGATATTTCAATTCTTCAGATTTGTTGTAGTGGGATATAACCTTTAAAGAATAAGCATGCTAAAGTCATTTGGGAGAATAATGGTAAGTGAGAATTGCTTTATTTAGTAGTGTGGGGTCTGGTAAGCATCCTCCCTGCTAAGATTATACAGAAAATAAAGGAAACTGCAGACTGCTCATTTCCCCTCTACTCCTCCTAATCTTGTGGAAACTTCCTGTAAAAGGCAGTTATAGCATTAAAAGTAAACTGATTTTACACTCACCGGATACTACCAGACCAACAATTGCACTCCTTAGGGAGAAAAGGAAAACAGCATGCTTATCCTTTATACTTTGTATTAGTTTAGAAGAACATGGAAAGCCTAGTGATGAAGAAAGAGACTTATGCCAGAGGCAAGGAAACTATTTAGAAACATGGTTACCATTTAGTAATTCCACTGAGAGGCAGAGCTCATTAGCCAAGAGACTGGTTACACTGAGAGAAAAAAAAAAATCATTCATTAAACAAAGTACACCATGAAAATAGAGAGCTCTTCTCATTGATCTAGGAACACATTAACTACAGTTTTAAAATATAAAATTTTAATAAAATCTGCTAAGAAGTAATGTTAAAGGTAATTTTAGAAATGGAAATGTGCACTTGTATTTTATGTACTAGTGGAACCTTAAATGTTGACATGGCTGTCTGCTCTTTTGGCTTCTCAAATGTGCAAATATCTGCTGAGAGCTTACAGTGCAAGGCACAGTGTATGAAATGCTGAACTGCAGTAGCATTCAAGTCACAATAAGAACCCAGAGGGGACTCCTAATTTCCACCACAGTGTCAGTCAATACAGCTTCGTTTTTATACATGCACAAGCCTCTGGCTTGAAAAGCATCTGTTACTTAAAACCACTGCTGAAGAGAACACCACAAAAATAAAATAAAGTACAGCCTCTACCTTCAAGTCACTTAAACTTTAACTGGAAACACAAACAAACATAAACTCATACAAAGTTAACTAGCAAAAAAAAAAAGAGAGAGAGAGAAAGATAATTATCAACACAAGTATAAATAGCAAAGGCAAAAATAAAAGAATCAGAGAAGACCAATTCTGAGTTCATAAGAAAGATGATCACTATGGGCTGAGTAGTCTAGAAAGAGGGAAGAAGCTTAGAGCTGGAGAACTACATGCCAATTTCCAGTCCCAGTGTTTTGTGAGAACAGTTCACCTTTTGCTGTCCTTGTGAATGAACCCTGGTTTGATAACTACCTGAAACTCAGAATCCACTTGTACCTTTGTAACTTTGATGATATCCTATACTGGCAATTACTTGGCAATTGTGCTATTGCTTCTTCCTCTTTGGCCCATGGATGATATCAATAATTAATCACCTCTAACAGGTCATTAAGTGGCCGTGGCTAATTCCTAAAGCAGAGCACAATCGCACAGAGAACCACCTGTGAGAACCAGCTATTGTAACCAGCTTCCTTCCTACAGTTCCCCCCTCTTCTCAAGAAAATACAACCAAGCAAATACAAATATCCCCTTTCTTGCTGAGTACTGCCATCACCATGGAATCCTTTTGGTTTGTACCAGCTGATGAAGTTGGAGCTGAAAGGGAAATTGTGAGCTATGTTAGCTTCTCACATAGCTTTTCAAGTCTGGCTGGATCCATCTCCACTAACTGAACTATTCCTCTGGCCTTGATCATCATTTACCTAAGTCACTGGTATATCTTGGGCCACCCTCTTTTTGTTTGGCTGGATTTTTTTTTTAATTTTTAAATTTTATTTTAAAGATGTGGGTTACAATTCAGGATTAAGTATACAAATGGTCACTGTACAGATTAAGTGTGGACCTCTCTTTGGTCCCCACTTTGCCTGGTTTAAAATCAGGTACTCTTATTGATGTTGTGTCCCCTTGACCCCCACCCCGGCAGTATCCTGCTACTGCCAATCCTTTTCCTATAGTATTATGGTAAATTTTTGGTGTCCGCTTATAAGTGAGAACATGTGGTATTCTGTTCTTTGTTTTTGAGATAGAACACTGAATATGGTAGACTCTAAATCCATCCAAGTTGCTGCGAAGTTCATATGTTTGTCCTTCTTTATGGCAGCATAATATTCCATTGTGTGAATACAGGTTTCAATTAGGGATGTGTTGGGAAGCAGGATGACAAAAGTAGTTGCAAGGAAAAGGGGAGATGACGAAGTACTAAAAAGCACCAAGTACATGGCATACTCCTGGAAAAGCAAACTTGTTGACCCTATTATGGACCTACTGATCACAATTTTGGGGCCATAATCTGGGAATCTGCATTTTAAAATAAGAACTTGCAGTGAATTAAAAAAAAAAACAAAAACTTTATTGTGGAAAATGCCAAAAATATAATAGTAAGGAGAATGTGCTTGTCATCAATTTACAACCAATCTTATTTCATCCATATCACTACTCATTTCTCCCTACTGCTCACTGCACTAGATTATTTTGAAACAAATCTTAGAGACCATAGAACTTTATCTGTAAATATTTCAGTATTTATCCCTTAAAGGCAAGGACTTGAAAAAACATAACCATAAACCAATATTTAAAAAAAAAATCCTGTTCTCATAAATGCTCCAGTTAGTGTTCAAATTTCTCCAGTTTCCCCAAATTTTAAAATATTTGTTCAAATCAGAATCCAAATAATGTCTTACACATTGCCTTTGGTTGCTATGTCTCTTGTATCTCTTAAGGTCTAGAGATCAAGATAGATCAGTTGAAGCCTCTCTTGGGTTTAGGGTAGCTGTTGACTGACAGTCAGACTAGAAGACCCCGGGCTCTGAGCCTCATTGTCATACAATTTCTGTTTCAGAGTAGAAGACTCAAGCTCTGCTTACATCAAGGCAATTTTTTAAAATGTTGGTAAGATCTGGCCAGATGTGGTGGCTTATGCCTGTAATCCCAGCACTTTGGGAGGCAGAGGCAGAAGGATCACTTGAGCCCAGGAGTTTGAGACCAGCCTGGGAAACACAGCAAGATCTACAAGGAACTCAAATGTGCCAAAAAGAAAAAAACAAACAGCCCTATTACAAAGTGGGCAAAAGATATGAATAGACATTTCTCAAAAGAAGACATACAAGCAGTCAACAGATACATGAAAAAATGCTCAACCTCATTAATCATCAAAGAAATGTAAATTAAAACCACACTGAGATACCACCAAACTCCAGTCAGGCTGTCTATCATCAATAATTCAAAAAGCAACAGATGCTGGAGAGGATGTGGGGAAAAGGGAACATTTCTACACTGTTGGTGGGAGAGTAAACTAGTACACCCTCTGTGGAAAACAGTTTGGCAATTCCTAAAAGTTCTAAAAATCAACCTTCCATATGACCCCTCAATCCCCCTTCTTGGAATATACCTGGAGGAACTCAAATTACTCTATGAAAAAGCACATGTATGTTTATTACAGCATTATTCACAATAGCAAAAACATAAAACCAACTGTGCTGCCGAAAGAGAACTGGATTTAAAAAAATATGGTACATATACACAATGGAATGTTATGCAGTCATAAAGAAGGAGAAAATTATAAACTTCACAGCAGCTAGGATGGACTTAGTGTTTATAATACTGAGTGATCTATCACAGAAACAAATAACTGAGTACCACATGTTCTCACTCATAAGTGGATGGACCCTGAACAATTATCAATACTATAAGAAAGGGATTGGCAGTAGTGGGAAACTGCCAGGGAGGGGAGCGCACTTCACCATTAAGGGTACCTGATCTCAAACCAGTTGAAGTGGGGACCAAAGTGAGGCCCAAACTTTATCTATACAATAACTATTTGCATAGCCAACCCTGAATTTTACCCCACAACTTCAAAATATAAACAAATAAATGAATAGATAGATAAATAAATAAATAAATAAAAAGATCAGCCAGGTGTGGTGGTGCGTGCCTATAGTCCTAGCTACTCAGAAGGTTGAGGTAGGGGGATCCTTTGAGCCCAGCAAGTCAAGGCTGCAGTGAGCTATGCTCATGCCACTGCACTTCAGCCTTCGAAGTCAGCCCTTGACTAAAGAAAAAATTTATTTTAAAAAAAAGTTGGTAAGATCTTCAACAACTGGGTAAGAGGTGAGAATGACAAATACACTGCTTTTAAAAGGGCATACAAGTGCATGGTGGCAGGACACCACCGTGGCAGTGATCAGTTTGTTGACTATGTCTTGATTGTGAGGTTAGGAACAATCTGAAAGCATTAATTTGGGCTGTTTACCACAGCTTGCCTCTTTAGGTAAGCATTGTGTGAAAGTGGCCAGCACAATGCCTGACCCATGACAATCAAGATGGTTTTCGTGTCTTCTTCCAAAGCTTGTACTGACAATTTTTCTGATAGAATAGAACCTGAAACAGAAGCACATCTTCAAAAGAGATAGAGACCTCTGCAAGTGACCAACTTTCTGTGTACTTATGTGATCATAGTAACTGTGATGGTTACCACTTACTGATGGCTTATTAAGAACAAGGTCGCCGGGCTCGGTGGCTCAGCCTGTAATCCGCGCCTTGGGAGGCTGAGGTGAGTGGATTGCCTGAGCTCGCAGGTTTGAGACCTGCCTGGGCAACTTGGCGAGACCTCATCTCTACAGTAAATCAAAAAATCAGCAGGGCATGGTACCGTGCGCCTGTAGTTCCAGCTACTCGGAAGACTGAGGCGGAAGGATCTCCAGAGCCCAGCAGGCGAGGCTGTGGTTGGCCAGGAGCGGCCACTGCGGCCACTGCACTCCAGTCTGAGCGACAGAGTGAGATGCCAACCAAAAAAAAAAAAAAAAAAAGAACAAGGCCATGTGTCTAGCATGGGTAGTATGGAGAAGATAACCAAGAGTTATTTGTTGAACGCATGAACAAGAATACTGAATGCTTCGCATTTAACCTTCAAAGACACTGCAATAACTTTGTCATGGAGTTTATTATCTCGGTTTTACAAAATAATAGTAAGAGGTAGGAATTATTGAGTTCTTACTGTGAATTCTTTTTCTTTTCTTTTTTTTTTTTTTGAGTCTGAGTCTCACTCTGTGGCCCAGGCTGGGGTGCAGTGGCACACTCATGGCCACCACAGCCTCGATCTGCTAGGTTCAGGTGATCCTTCTGCCTCAGCCTTCCAAGTAGCTGGAACTACAGGTGTGCGCCACCACACCCAGTTAGTTTTTCTGATTTATTGTAGAGATGAGGGCTTGCCAAGTTGCCCAGGCTGGTCTTGAACCCCCGGAATCCTCTCACCTCTGCCTCCCAAAGTGTTGGAATTACAGGCCTGAGCTACCATGCCCGGTACTGAGAATTCTTAATCTGTCCTCCTTAATCAGTACAGCAGCTCTGTAGGCACTATTATGCCCATTTTATGTAGGCACAGAGTTTCAATAAGTTGCCTAAGAACACAGATTATAGTTGATAGGATTTGACTCAAACATGAACAGCCAAAGTGGTTATAGCTGATAGAATTTGACTCAAATGTGAGCAACCAAAGTAGAAGTACTGGAATAAGAGGCTAGTACCAACACTTAATAGCTTCTCCGCATGAACAAGTTCAAAAACACAGGTTTAGAGGTCATGTCTTTCACAGACCTCTCACTGTTTCCCATCACTAACGTTAATTGCCTCTTCCTTGCTCTAAGTAAGGACGATGCTGTTCCGAGGCAGGAAGCAAGTTACATAAAGAAACCTCAGAAATCAGCGGGATGGTTTTTGGGCACACTAACTGGTTTAGCTCCTCGGTTTCTCCGTCAAACATTTAATAAGCACCTACAGTGTGCAAACCACTGTTAACAAGTTAGTGTACACACATCCCCACAACAGCAATCCTGAAGCTCCCTAGAGACATGGCAGAAAATGAATGCTTGGCTTGGTGTGAGGTTCTCCCACTTTCTTCTTTCTCAGGAATTGTTCTCCATGTGGCACGAGCAGCAATCTTCATTCTCAGGTCGCACAAACCTGAGAACGAAGGGAAAAGCATTGCGCGCAGTGCTAGGATGATGCCTGAGGAGATGCGTCAGGTACTTGGGAGGGCTTGAGATTCAGTTCCCCAGGCCGGATCATGTATAGGCTGGGGGCTTTCTAGGTAGAGAAAAGGTAATAGAATTTACAGAACCAGAGTAAAGAGTCCTCTGGTTGGGCAGATGCTAGGCTCCAGCCCGAAATCTCAGCAGGTTTCTGTGCAAAAACCATTTGAGATGAATGTATACACTGTCCTCTAACAGTGCAAACGTGACAGATGTCAATCCACTAATCGGTCCGCCTCCATTCGGAGCAGTTCGTGCACAAATGCATCTCCTGCGCTATAGTTATGC
The DNA here is from genome assembly GCF_000164805.1 of Carlito syrichta. Taxonomy (NCBI): domain Eukaryota; kingdom Metazoa; phylum Chordata; class Mammalia; order Primates; family Tarsiidae; genus Carlito; species Carlito syrichta. The sequence goes on along the minus strand of NW_007251434.1, from coordinate 1,136,205 downwards.
AACCCCACTCACAGCGGGAGTTATTTCCTTTGCTTCTGGCTGCGCCAGATTCATGTAACACGCCTACCCTGGGCTTCAATGGAAGGCGTTCTCCATTAACAATCATTACAGCTTTTGGAGATGAATGCCCTGCACAGTATACCCCTTGCGCAGTAAGAATCCAGGCAGCGAGGCATTAAAACACACACACACTCTGTCTCTGTCTCTCTCTCTTTCCCCCGTTGTGCATGCAGCTAGGGGACTGCAGCAATGCAACCAGAGGGACAGCAGGCGGAGCTCTCTTTGCACAGTCCCTGCCTCTAACCCTCCACTAACTAAAGATGAACTCATGCCAGTTCCATTCTTTGCTCTGCAAGGAAAACACACGCGCGCGCGCGCGCACACACACACACACACGCACACACACGCGCGCGCACACACACGCGCACACACACACACGCACACACACACGCACACACACACAGGGCAGAACGGAGTAGCCTCTAGCTTTCCTCTCTGAGCACTGTCCTTCGGGCCACTTTGTTCAAGCAGCCCGGATATTCCACGCCGAGTAACCGGGAGTAGCGCGCCACAACAATGCAACCTCCCAAGCAGCTCCCCTCGCAGCACCCACCCCCGCCCCCTTTCGCAGCGTGCCAAGAGTTTGGAGCGCGCGCACGCACAACGAGCGCGGTACAGGCTGGATATCCCTCCGCCTCCCCCTCCTCTCCTTGCTCAAGTGGCTCCACAACGATTTGGGAAATGAAGGGAGGAGGGAACTACTTTCCTGAAACTTGCTATGCTGCACACGACTTCGAGTTGCAGTGATTCGCCCGGGGCCGCAGCTTTGAGTCCTCCTCACACACTTCACAGCCCGGCGACCCCGCTCGGCAGCCCCACCCCACGCCCGCTCCGACCTCGGGGGCGGCGGCGGCCGCGAGAAGTCGCGAGGGACTACTTCGCCTCCTTCTCTCGCGGGCGCCCCCGGTTCGGGCAGCGGCGGCGGCGGAAGGAGCGGGCGGCGTGAGCGCTTCCGCCGCCCCCTTCGCGGCTCCCCTGTCTCGGGCGTGA
>NW_007251434.1:1069625-1134951 GCF_000164805.1 Carlito syrichta | reverse complement strand
GGGCTCGGCACCCCCCCGCCGGCCCCCACTGAACGGAGCCCTGCTTCCTCCTCGCCGCATCCCTGAGGGAAGCGCCGCCTCTGCTCCCGGGTCCTCCGCCCGCCCGCTCCTTCCTGGCCGGACCCCGCCGCGCTCCACCCCAGTGGCCGGAGAAGCAGGTCTCCAGCCAGCCCTCGCGAGCTGCCCGCTTGCTCCCCGCCACCCGGCCTCCTCGGATCCCTCGGCGGGGCGCTGAGGCGGGGGAAGAAGGGGCCGGGGTCGCCACGGCGGAGGTTGCTGCCGCCACCCCCCTGCGGGGGTGGCCGGGGTTCCCGGCTGGGGGGGCACCGTTCTGGGTGAGGCATCCACCATGGTGAGGCCCCTGAGCCGCTGCGCCCGCGCCCCCCCGGCCGCCGCTGTCTCCTGCCCGTCGGTGCTGCTGCTGCTCCCCCGCCTGCTGTTGCTCCTCCATCTCCAGATCGGATCACGGTGAGGGAAAGATGAGCGAGGAGACGGCGACTTCTGACAACGAGTAAGCGCCTCGTTCATCTTGATTGCTACCCCCCCCCACCGGCTCCCCCCTCCGCATTCCCCTAGACCCCTCCGGAAAGCTTGCAACCCTGGAGAGTTCGGTGCGTCTTGTTCGGAGATAACTGATTTCTTAGCCATTTTTAGGGTCAGCCCCCCCCCCCCGCATCTAGTTGCTTTCTGGTGGGGTATTCAGGGTGTCAAGTGTTGGGATGGAATGGCAATTGTATGTCCACGGGAAGGAGTCATGTGGGTGGTTGGAAGTGGAGTAGCGATTACCCCTTTTCCTGGAGACCCCCGTCCGGTCCTTTCTCTCTGGCGTACCAGCCAGCATACCTTGAATAGCCATCCTGCTTCCTTTATAGCTATTTCACTGGGAAACTAACGTGTGGGAGCACCTCCTGCAGCAAACTGCTCTTGAATCTTAATTCGATGAGTCAGTGACTTTTAAATACAGATTAAGCCTTCCCCCCTCCTGTAAACTTGTGACCTATAAGAGTCTTGTAAAAATTAAAAAAAAAAAAAAAATAGGGTTAGGGAAACATTTTTAGAATTTAATGGGATTAAGGACTCCTGGAGTGTGGGAGATGTTGAGCTTGTGTTTACCTTTGTGACTATTGGACGTGTTTTCATCGGGAACGTAGAAAAATTTGAATGCTAATTTTTGCTCTTTGACTATATTAAAACATACCACTTACGTCGATTTAACTGAATTTACATTGCTGAAAATGGTGATTTCATCAACTTCTGGAGTATTCTGATTTAAGTTTTTGCTTATTTGGGCTGTCCTTGTGTTTTCCAACGAAATACTTTACCGTTTAAATATTTTGTTTTAACGTAACAGCTACCCGGAGGAATAATAGTTACAGTTTTCTATTGAGAAGGAATTTAATTCCATGCAGAATATTAGTATTCTCTTTCTTGTAATTCTGTTCAAGTTTTGTTTATCTTTGGAGGGTCGGAAAGAGTTAAATGAGTTAGGACTAGTCCTTAGGATGCATTCCTTTAAATAACGTGCATTCCTCAAGTCAGACCTTTTTTGAGAGCACTTTAAAGTCTGTAGCAGTGTCCTGTTTAACATAAAATAGCTTAGAGAAAGGCCTAGCAACGTCCTCCCCCCTTTCCCCTCCCCGAAAAGCACAGGCTTCTGATGAGCGGGTGTAGAAGGAGGTAGATTGCTGCAGTGTCAGTGCAGTGTAGAAGCAGAAGTGGCCGCCATGTTCTCTCTCTTTTTGTGAATCGCCCTCATTTGCATAGCACAGTCTTCATTCATAAAAAAAATAATTAAACATCCATCACCTTGGACATCTTGAAAGGATTTTCCAACAACAACAACAAAAAAATCAAAGCTGTTTATCTGTTTTCATGCAGATTTTTGAGTTCGGGAAGTAAGGAGAATTTGAAATTCTAGTTTAAATTTCAGCACATACGCACACACAAACAACTACCCCTGTTCTCAGAATGTTGACACAGTTATGTGGGAAATATCAGTTCGGGGAGGTGCTGAGATCACGTGATCGCCTCCATTCATAAAATACCTGGCTGTCCATTCACAGTGCAGTACAGTGTCTCACTGCCTTCTGCAGATTAAACCTACTTTGAGGGAGATCAAGAAGTCTATCTGAGATAATGGTTGGTTAGGAGGAAACTGCTAGAAATGCTGACCAGAATGATAGTAACTTTTACTTGTATCTTTAAAGCAAGTAGCTTGGATCAAAAATGTTAAATTCTATTTGAGATGGGAGGAGACTTCTTACCAGTTCTTTTTTTTTTTTTAAGTAGTGAATATCTCAGTGTAGCTGCAGCTAATAGAAAAACATGATGGGATGTGAGTTGACGAACATGTAAAATATATTGTACAAAAAAATGGGCCATTTTTTTGTACTTGCCATGGATAAATTGAGAGAGCAGTTTTTTTCTTCCTTTTTTTTTTTTTTTTTTTGTAGTGATGATACAGCCCTTCCACTAAGATGAGAAAATATCCCCAACGGTTTAATCCCCAAGATGTTGATATTTGAAACATTAAATGGCAGTCTTCACTGGGGGAGTTTTTTTTTTAAAATCAGTATTTTTTATTATGATATTGTGGGGTACAGTTAAGGGTTAGGTATACAAATATGCTTTGTTCAGGCACCCTTGTTGATAAGAGGTGTCTTCCCATAGGAGTTTTTTTTAATCTTAAATATATATAGTATGCTAACTATATGGGACAGTTTGAAAATTACTTCACTCATCCACACTTTTAAAATTGTTTTTACGGATTTATCTTGCTTTACTAATAAATTATTCCTTAGTAGCTTTATAATGCTTTTAGTTTTGGTAGGGCAAAAATAAATATATTTTTTCAGTGTAATATTTTGGTATGAGATGTTAACTCTTCATGGGGACAAAATCTTGGGAGTTTTTGTCTTTTTTAAAAAAAGCATATTAGAAAGGGATGTGTTCATCTGGTAATCAATTTTGCTATAGCTGTCGTTTGCTTGTACATTAGCTAAACCACAAGAGTGAACTTATTTAGAATGTAGCTTTTATTATAATAATTTATGTCTCATCTTTAATATATAAAGTAAGGTTTTGAAATGGAAATTTATTATTTATAGCTATAACATTTTGAAGAAACACAGGAAATATATTATAGCAGAAACCATTAAGGCCTTATTATAGTTTAAAACCACCCTGTAATGTGGATTTTATTTGGGCTTTACATATATTTTTTTCCTCATTTTTTTAAACCTCATTTCATAGGCATTTAATTACAGTAGAGACTGTTCTTAACATTCTTTATTTTCTTTTCCATCTAATTTGAACCTTTAAGAAAAGAAAATTGCCAGTTTCTTGGGAAACCATTAACTCTTTCTACAATGCCATTGTGGTAAAATCCAATAAGGCCCTTAGAGGCCTTATTCTGAAATCTCTAATACATGCTCTTTTATTTGAAATTAGAGTTCTATGTAAAGAAATAGATAACTCCTAGAGGTTGATTGTGGGTATATATTTAATCAGTGATTAGTGGAGGATATATTTTTTGCAAGACTTTCCTTAATACCATACCAAATCAGGAAGAAAGTGACTAGAATAGAATAAAACATTTCTATCTCAGCTTATTTTAATTCATATTATAAACTCTTACTTTTCAAAAGATTTTTGGTAGGTGATTTTTCAAAGCACAGAAATTGTTTAATACTCCAGTCAAATATTTCCAATACATAAAACCATACCATGTTATACATGTTGAGGTAGCCTTTTTAATAGAGTTTTAAACATTTAATGGCATATTATGTAACACTTAAGTGTCTTTGTCCTTTGATATTGAGTGTATGTAGTACTACATATCCTTTAGCCAATTTGGTCAAAGCACTTGGAGAAGTAAAATAGCTGAAATATAAGCTATTTTGCTTATTAGGCTCACATTAGCCAGAAACACTTGCCATGTCATTATTAGACTTTCTAATAGCAAATTGGAATTATGTTAGATTTTGGTTAGGTTAACTAGCATTAGGTCACTTGTGATAAATTTGGTATGCTGTAATCTAGGTTTGAACCATTTTTTCATAAATAAAAACAAATTTTTGTGGTTATATTATATCATAAAAAGTGTACCCAGTGGTGAGTTTTTCTGAGGGTAGTACAAATAAATATATAGTCACCCCCTCATACATTTATTTTTTGTATCTACACATGGCTATACAATTGGAAAACATAGAAAACTATGTAATATTAAACCAGCTAATATTTATATAGATGTGGTACATTATACAAACATTTGCTTTGAATTCAGTTGATCTATGTAAATATGAGCTAAGTGACTGCTCACCTGCTTCAACTTAATTCTCTCCGCTTTCCCACTTCAAACTTTACTATCCTGAATGTTTTTAAACACAATATGCTACCATGCCTAGAATAATCCCTTCACTTGCAAAACTTTTGTAAATCCATCATTTTCCCCCAAAAGACATTCTCACTTACACAGTACCCCTCCCTGAACAGTCCTTCCCTTTCTATTTCTCTATATTTGATACATATTTATATTAATTTTTTTAATCATACAATTGTGATTATTTATTTCTATGTCCTCTATTATATAATTTCCCACTTTGTGTGGATGCCTAGCACAATGCTTGATGGTAGATGCTCTAAAAATGTGAGGGAATTGATAGAATCATATCAGATTTTTTTTTCTGTGAATTTATGCATTTGAGATCATAGCTGTGTTAGAAAATAGGTTGAAAAAGAATATGAGAAAAATACATTATTGTTCTTTTAGGAAGAGTTACCTTGTATTCTTTTTTTTTTAGAGGAAAAAATGGCCTCATTTTGATACGTTTTGTTTCTGCAAGGTTGAGTAATAATTTTTTTGAGTTGCAGTCTCACTCTGTCACCCATGCTGAGTGCAGTGGCACACTCACAGCCACCCCAGCATCAACCTGCTGGGCCCCGGTGATCTTTCCTTCTCCGCCTTCCAAGTTGCCGGAACTACAGGCGCGTGCTACCACGCCCAGCTAATTTTTTAAAAAATTTATCGTAGAGTCTCACCAAGTCGCCCAGGCTGGTTTGAACCCGCGGGCTCAGGCAGTCCACTCGCCTTGGCCTTCCAAAGTGCTAGGATTACATACTGAGCCACCAAGCCTGGCTGAGAAATAACTTAATTCAGGCTTAAAACTGTCCTGGATGCTGTTGAAATATTTGGATGTGCTTGGCCTCTGAGCTGTGTGGTATATCTGAAGACCCATGTCCTCAACAAGGAGGTAGACATATGTCTGTCTTTTTTGGCACAGGAAGCTCTAAACTTAGGAAATTATATATCTGGCCATTTATAAGTTTTAAGTTATTTAAATCTGTCTCCTCTCGCACAGTTCCTTCATAGTGCCAACTCTGAGGAACTTACTGGGGATAAAGAAATTGAAATTCATCAGGAGAGATTAAAGGGCAGCAGATTCCATAATTTTACATTGCAGCTGTTGATGACTGAGAAGTGCCTAAGGGAAAATGGGCAACAATCTAGCCTTTTCTGTGGAACTGGTTAACTTGAACTTGATTGATCTTACGTTTTTTGGTGGAAGGGTTGATAAGCAAAGTTCTGCTTTTCTTCTTCAATCTTCAGTAGGAACTGCAGCTTCATTAAAAGTACCAATTTAAAAAATATCTCACCCCATGTAAGAGCAGAAGTCTGTTTCATATAATGTACAGAATGATGTCTAAAGTGAATAAATAGTAATTCATTTGCAACTTTACCACTAGATAGCTAGTGTTAAATTTTGGTATATAATCAAACCTTTCTTTTCCTATGATGTTGATGAGTCATATTCACTTAGTAGATTTTTATTGTATGCCAAGTTTTGTGATAATTATCTCTATTCTCTAAAAGAGAATAGAGATGATTGTAGCTTACTGTATTTTCTTATGTCATTAAGTATAGAGCATATGCTAGATGGGTCTGTGTGCAGTAGCTCTCACTTGTAATTCCAACACTTTGGGAGGCCAGTGTAGGAGGATTGTTTGAGGCCAGGGATTCAAGACCAGCCTGAGCAACACAGACATAGAGAGACCCTGTATATATATATATACACACACACAGAGAGGGGGAGAGAGAGAGAGAAGGTATTTGCAGATTATTGTTTTAAATGTTATCCTCTTTTATGTAGTATGGTATGGTATAGAGAATACTGGATTGGAAATTAGCATTTTTCTTCTAGTTTTTAGTTTATTCTGTCGTCTTGGGCAGGTGACAGCTTCTGTAGGCCTCAGTTTGCTTGTTTGTAAATCAAGGATTTTGTACCAAGCAACATTATGGGCCCTTCCTGTGCTTATGGTGTATGATCTATCCTAAAGTAATATAGTGGTAGACATATTGTGAATCACTAGATTTTGTTAACTTTATCATATTGTTATTTTTGCCATTTAGGCAAATGAAGGACTTCTTGTAGAGATCTGGTAAAATTGTGAAGTAAAAGAATGAATTTTGAATAACCAAGATAAAAAGTTTGGAAACAATTGGCATATTCATAATTTGTTAAGATTTTCTTATGTTGGACTTAATAGCTATGTGTCTTGGATGATACAATATATATTACAAATGGAGAATTCATTAAAAAAAATCAGTATGGGCTCTATCTGAGTGAATAAATGAATATAAGGCTATTGGGCTTAAATCGTAACTTAAGTAGTTCTATAAGAAATAAACTAAAAAAAGTTGCCAAAAGTCATTCACTTAGTCATTCATACAAATCATACTAATCTAAAACTAAGGGATCATTTGTATGTTTAATTTAAGACGTTAATGCAGAAGCTGGGCATGGTAGCTCACACCTGGGATCTCAGCACTTTGGGAGGCCAAAGCGGGAGGATTGCTTGAGCCCAGGAGTTTGAGACCAGCCAGAGCAACATAGTAAGGCCTTGTCTGTACAAAAAATTTAAAAAATAGCCAAGCACGGTTGCGTGCGCCTGTGGACCCAGTTACCTGGAAAGCTGAGGCAAGAGGATTGCCTGAGCCCAGGAGGCCAAGGTTGTGGTGAGCCATGATCATATCACTGTACTGCAGCCTAGCCACAGAGTGAGACCCCCCACTCCAATAACTAACTAAATAAATAACACAGGTAATGAATTTCATCCTTCTTTAATATTTAGGTTTATTGCACTGTTTATGAGAAGTTTTGTGCCATAGCTGCAATCTCAGAATCCAAAACCAAAGTTATTACAGACCTGTGAAGTCTTGTTTTTGTGTCACCCAAGATGAAAATATACTGACAGATTTTTGTTTAAACAAAGACCAAATATTCTTAAAACTCAATGTTTGTGGAATGGAACGGGGAAAAGTGACATTAGTTTTTACTAATCTTTAACTGAAATTTCTTTACATTTGTAACAGAAAGAAGTGCTAACAAACCTCAGCAGTATTAGAGGGTACTTGTGACAGCAAATGTATTTGTTTTTTAGGGCTGCTTGTAACGAAATTCCACAAATTGAGACAAATTTATTGTCTCACAGTTGTGAAGGCTAGAAGTCAAGGTGTTGGGAGGACCGTGCTCCCTTTGAAACCAGGAGAGTTATCCTTCCTTGCCTCTTTCTAGCTTCCGATGGATGCTGGACATCTTTGGCATTCTTGGGCTTTTCAGCTGCATAACTCTAATCTCTACCTTCATAATCATATAGAGTTCTCCCTATATCTCTGTGTCTTCATTTGACTGCCTGCTTTTAAGGACACCAGTCACTGGATTAGGAGCCCACCCTATTCCAGTATGACTGCATCTCAACTGATTACATCTGCAAGAGCCCTCTTTCCAAATAAGGTCACATTCTAAGGTATTGGGGGTTAGCACTTCAATAAAATATTTTAGGGAGACACAGTTCAACCCATACCACCAATCGAAATTACAGATATTTTTTTCTTATAGCACAAATGCTCTTCAGTTGTTACAGCTTGGAATATAATGTAAAATAATACAGTCTTGGAATATAATGTAAAATAATCAGTACTTTGAAATTATTATAGTCATCAAACTGGTTGCAAGAGCTTATATTTTAATGTGTTAATAAAAACAATATTATTGCTATATTTAAATGAAAAAAACTTTGATAACATGTCAGGATAACTTTTTTTTGTGTGACCCTATTTATTTTGTTTGGGGTTCTTAATACTGTTTTGAGAAAAAAGCCATAAGTTTCACCCTACTGACAAAAAGATTCGTGGCACAAAAGGTTAAAATCTTATACTATATACTGAAGCCCAGAAGGCTAAACCCAAAGATAGAGATGTAAAATAGAAAGATTAAGAAGCATGAAGAATAACATGAATAACTCCAACATACAGCTAACGATTCTAAAAGAGAATAGAGATAATGGAGGAGAGAAAAACTAAGAGATAGTGGCTGTGAATCTTTAAGAAGTAGCAAATCAAACTCAATTCAGTGAACTATAAAAACAACAACAAAATAGCCTCACAGCCAAATGGAGTTTATCTTGAGGCTGTAAGAATGGATCAACATGAGAAAATTAAGGTAGTTTATCATATTTGTGGATTAAGAGAGAGAAATGAACAAACAATGTTAAAATTTCATCTCATCTTTGCCTTATAATAATGGAAGTAAATGTTCATAAACAGTGACATTTTTCTGCTCTCTAGAATTTTACATTTTGAAATCTTCTGATTTAAAATGAGATGTTATATTTGGGCAACTTTGGGGTTTCTTTTACTTTAGAGTCCTAGAATTCTAAGGTCTTTGTACTTATGAAATTCATGTTTAGCATATCATTTCTGTCACTCATGAATGTAGGGTAGACTGGTGGAAATTGTGTTTGAAATTTCTGAGATTATTGAGGATTATCCAGGGAGATCCTAAATCCAAAGACAGATGTCCATGTAAGAGATGTAAAGGCTGGACGTGGTGGCTCAAGCCTGTAATCCCAGCTTTTTGGGAAGCCGGGGTGAGAGGATTGCTTGCGCCTAGGAGTTCGAGACCAGTCTGGGCAACATAGCTAGACTTCACCTCTGCTAAAAATAAAAAAATAATTAGCCAGGCATAGTGGCATGTGCTTGTAGTCCCAGCTACTCAGAAGGCTGAGGCAGAAGGATCGCCTGAGCCTAGGAGGTTGTGACTGTGGTGAGCTGTGATCGTGCCACTGCACTCCAGTTGACTCAAAAAAAAAACAAACAAAACAAAGTAAACAAGAAATTTAAGAGGAAAAGGTCATGTAAAGACAGAAGCAGAAATTAGAGTTATGTAGCCATGAGTAAAAGAATGCCTGGAGCCACCAGAAGCTGGAAAAGTAGGAAGGATTCTCCCCTAGAGCCTTTGGAAGAATTGCAACCCTGCCTACACTTTGATTTTAGACTTCTGCCCTCCACAACTGTGAGAGAATAAATTTGTTTCTTAAAAAAAAAAAAAAAAAAGAAATTTCTGAATTGTCTTGAAAGACATTTCTTTCTACATTTTAGAAAGCAAAGAATAAGCTTTAGTAAATTCAGCAGCAATTGGAAATTGAATTTCAATCTAATATCAGTTTAATTTATTTCTAAGTTTTATTTGTATAAGCAGGAGTTCTAATTAGATAGAAGGCCATTATGAACTTGGTTTGTGGATTGTAATTGTTTTTAGTATTTAGTATTAGTATTTCATATAATTAGACACATCTTGCTTGAAGTATTCATATGTTTAGGGTTTACTTTCACAAATTCACCATATTTTTTAATGGCTTTTATATATTAGCATCCTGTAGTAAGATTACCAGAAATGCGGATGAAATTTAGTGAATTGTGACTTTTCTGATACCACTTTTTCAAAGCTGCCATAACTTTTACCATGTCAGCTTTAAGTCACCAAACATTTTTTTTTTTACTGTCTTCTTGTGTTATTTTCATACTGTGACATTGGAATTGAGGAGTTCTGTGGTTCCTCCCTTAATATGTAAAGCATTATTAAACATTTCAGAATTTTAATTGCTGGATTTTATATATTGATTTCTTAGCACTTTCAGGACAGATTTGAATAGGCACCATTAGTAACTTTTTCCTAAAGGATTTCAGTTCAGTGACATTTGAGTAAGTGCCTGCTAGGCACTTGACTTTTTCCTTGGCTCTGGGGATGCAAAGATAAGTAAAACTTGAAAACTGCTTTCACAATTCAACAAGGAAAATAAATCCTTCTGAAATGTGATGAGTGCCTTGTTAGGAAATTCTTCAAGGCTCAAGGAGAAAATGATTTTACCTGGGGTAGATGGCAAGAAGGAGGTTTTGTGTGAAAGAAGGCTTCAGAAAAGAGGTGGCATTTAGAGACAGCCATGGGGGAGAGAGAGAGTATGGGAAGTGGGAGGAGAATTCCATCCAAGAAGAGAAGGGGACAGAAAATGAGCACAGAAGGAGAAAAAGGAAATGTTTGAAGAAAAGCAGTGGCTTTTTGGATACCATTGCTTGAAATAGTTGTGAGTAATTGAGAAAAGTATGGGGGACCAGATTGTGATAGATCTAGATTGTGTTTACCTGTAGGCAATGGGGAACCAGTATTTTAAGTGAGGGAATGATAACCAGTTTGCGTAGAAAGTGGGGCTCATTAGGACAGTTGATTTGGGGGAAAAGAAAATGAACTTCTGTTGATGAGGATGGTGTAATAAGGCAATAAAATAGAGCTGGAAGCAGAGCATTTGGAACTATTGAGGATGTATTTGAGAGGCAATTGAGATGTCTAATAAGTATGATTACTTGACTGAATGTGAAGGAAGGAGTAGGAAGAGTGTGGGATAACTTAAATATTGTAACCCTTTTCACTTGGATATCCCCTCTAAGGGGACATCGTAAATCTAGCAAACCACTCAGATGTCCCCTCTTAGGGGACATACAGAGATTGCTGGTGATTACACAGGACAAACTTATGCCAGCACAGATTTTCAAAGATCTATGTTTTCTTGAAGTTTTCCATTCAAATTGCATGAAAAAGTAAATAAAGAGATGGTATCTGTACTGAGATATGATCAATCAGTTGAGAAGTGGTTTTCAGGAATCACGAGTGTGTCCTTCCACATCTTCTTAGAACTACAGACCTGGCAATAAATTACATATTAATAATGTGGGAGAAAGAAAATAAGACTGCGTTGTTTGCGCTAATATAAAAACTCCAGGTATAAGATGCCAGGTTACTATTGCACAAGATGTATCAATGAACCTACAGTGCATGTTACTGACTGTTTCACACATTACAAAAATATATAAAATTTTGATTTTTTTGCCAAATAAGTTTCTCAGTGTTCAAAATTCCTTTATTAGCCAAATATTACAATAAGATAATTGGTTCCAACTCTATACTATTTAATATAAAGTGATTCATTTTTCACTATTTTGTAAAAAAGTGTGGTTGAGTTGCTGATAGGTGATGTGTGAGATGTCTCCAAGTGAAAAAGGGTTGAATTTGGGCTGCTGTGATGCTTTTAAATGAAACAGGAGTAGAGGTGGAACACGCTTTTAACAGAAAAGCAGCCCAATTTTGAGCTTTTAAAATCTGGGTGCTTACTAGGTGTCAATGCAGAAAATATCCCACATGGTTTAGTTTCCAAAAAAAATATTAAGGAAGTAGAGTTACAGGTGATATTTTCAACACATATAACAATTGAAGTCAGTGAAACATTTCATTGGAGGATATTAAGTAGTATTGGAAAGATTACAAGTGAGAAGCACTAGTGTTTTTAAGAGAAGAGAGAAGTGACATCAAAGACAGAAGAAGCTTGACTGGTGGGAAAGTCCAGAGAGGACAGTGTTTCAGAAACCAAGGGGAAAAGGCATGTTAAGAAAGGAGGTGCCTAGGCTGGGCTCGGTGGCTCAGCCTGTAATCCCAGCACATTAGGAGGCCAAGGCGAGAGGATTGCCTGAGCCTGCGGGTTTGAGACTTACCCGGGCAACCTGCGAGATCTCGTCTCTACAATAAAATAAAATAAAAATTAGCGCGTGGTAGTACGTGCTTGTAGTTCCAGCTACTTGGAAGGCTGAGGTGGAAGGATCGCAGGAGCCCAGCAGGTCGAGGTTGCGATGGCTGTGAGCGTGCCACTGCCCTCCAGCCTGGGTGACAGAGTGAGACTGCAACTCAAAAAAATAAAAATAAAAAATAAGAAAGGAGGTGCCCGTCAGTGTAAGATATTGCAGAAAGATTAGATAGATGCTAAGAAAAGGATTTTTCTGATTTAAAATAAGAGTATTGAATTTGATCAACAGTGAGGTTTCATTTAGCTCAATTCTTAACTGTTAAGATGTCATTGACCTTTATGGAAGGAGTAGTGAGAGCAAAAATCAGATTTTGCCTGCAGAATTAAAGACAAATAAGTGATGAAGTGAAAATGTCAAAGAGTAGATGCTAGTCATTCAGTGGGGAATTAGGAGTTGAAATGATTTGTTGGCTGAGATAACGTCAGTAATGGAGAGTAAGAGAACAGAGATTTAAGGAAAGGTGGGTAACTGATGGAGCAAGGCCTAGGAGACAAGAGTCTACCAAACTGTTTTGCTGCTCATTAGACATTGATGGATTTAATCCTTCTAAGGACCATGTGAGTCAAGTATTCATAGTTTACAAATGAGACCCAAGAGCAATTCACCCATACAAGTGAGTAAGGAATAGAACTGAGATTCAACTTGAGCAGTATTTATACTGCACTGTACCTCATACACTTACTGGATTTTAAAGAAAAAAATAAACTTGGTGTGATAGGTTGACACATAGAATTGGCATCTATTTTGAGGGACTGAAAGTTTTGGTGAAGTTAAAGAGCTTGTAGAATGTAAGTTGGAGAAATCTGAAAATGAGATTTTGATCAGAGAACAAGGGATCCAGAGTGAAGACATGTGAAGGAAGATTGAAATAGAAACAGAAATGAGTAGAGAACCCAGGATCTGCTAAAGTGTCAAAAAGAAATGTCAACAATATGGATGTTTCACATAGCTGTGAAAGTATCAGGAGTTGAAGTAGAGAGAAATACTGAGCCAGTGCCAGCAGGTTTAATGTGAGTATAGCATGACTTGGGGTGTGACTATTGCCACCTGCCTGTTCAATTTAAAGAGGCAAGAGTAAGGATTTTGGAATTGGAGGTTGAAGAGAAGGGTGTTGGGAGAGGAGGATAAGAACAGGGAATAACTTAGCTGGAAAGAGTTGAGTTTTGGAAATGATAGGGTCCCATGTAATAATGGTCCTATTAGGAACGAGAAATGCTGACAATTAGGAAGTAGAGGGAAATATAGACATGTAAACAAATTATCTGCATTAGTGTTTTATGAAGAATTTTGTGGTTTTATGAGAGACTAACGAAGATGTCGACTAATATTGTAGGATTTTATTGAAATACTTTATATTATCGTTGGCAGGATTTAGTTATAAAAGCAGTTTATTTCTAGACCTTATTAAAATAATTTTAATACCTAACCACATTTTTTTTAAAGTTGGAGTCTCACTCTGTCACCCAGGCTGGAGTGCAGTGGCACACTCACCTGCTGGGCTCCAGCAATCCTTCCACCTCAGCCTTCCAAGTAGCCACAACTATAGGTGTGCATTACCACGCCCAGCTAATTTTTTATTTTATGATAGAAACGAGGTCTCGCCCAGTTGCCTGGGCTGCTCTCAAATCCGCAGGCTCAAGTAATCCATTCACCTCGGCCTCCCAAAGTGCTGGAATTACAGGCTGAGCCACCAAGTTCGGCCTAAGCACATTTTTGGAAATATAAGTAGAATTGATATTTCTGCCTCACTTGTGATAGAAAAACCATTCTTTTTACAGCTGAATGCAAGAACTTTAAATATTATTGTGCAGAGTGCAAAAATCTACTTTCACAGGAAAGGGAGAGGAAGATTTTTCAGCATAGGGAAATTATTAACTCATTACCAATTTAAACATTTAATTTTTTTGCAGCTGTAATTAAACTACCACCCCTATTAGATGGATAGGATAGATCTGTTACATTGTTCATTGTTGTTCATTTAATCTGTTAGCTTCAATTTGGACAGCTGAGGGTCTTAAGCTCATACTTAGTTCAGTTTTATGGATATTAAGACAACTAAAGGAAAAATTCTTTTATGCTTTGATTTAGCCTGATATTTAGCCCTACTATTCTGAAAAAAACTGTATAGTTTGTTAATTCAAAAATAATTGCCTTGAATACATAAATGTAAACCTGGTTTAGGAATGCATTTGAAGTTACTTGTGAATCAAGATACTGAATAAACATAAATCTGGAACTTAAAAATATGATGATGAAGAATGTACATACTTTTTCTCTTGATGAGGGTTATTTGATCCAAAAACCAAATCGACTTAAGTTACTAAAAGTTAAGAAGTTAATAATCTTTATAAATATATCAATTCAGGATATTCTTCAACTTTGTGTTACCGTTTTTTTAAAAGAAGATGAGTGATGGAAGATGAATGGGATAAGATAGCCTCTAGCGATCTTTTGTTTTCCCTAGCAGTTTTTCCTAGTCTTCGTACTTCAGGAGGAAGCAGATTTAGCTTAAGTGAGCCAAAAAGAAAAAGAATTTGTCTGATGTTTTATAGACCGTGTTGCTTTTGAATCTGAACTTGCATAATGTATACTAGGCCTAGCATACATCAAATAAAATGAATAATTTGACTTATAATACTGGCTAACACTACATCATCCCATGTTTGCATTTATCTCATCTCAAATTTAGCCAATAGTAAGCTGAGTCCTTTAAATCAACTTTGTTTTAGGGAATACAGGAGCAATAACTTCAAAAAAGAAAGAAATTGGCCAGGCCCAGTGGCTCAGTCTGTATATAATCCCAGCACTTTGGAAGGCTGAGGAAAGTGGATTGCCTGAGCCCCGAGTTCGAGACCAGCTCGGGAAACTTGGCAAAACCTTGTCTCTACAATACATCAAAAATGAGCTGGTTGTGGTAACTCTTGCCTGTAGTTACAGTACCTTGGAAGGCTGAGGACAAAAGATTGCTGGAGCCCAGCAGGACAATGCTGGGGTGGCCATGAGCATGCCACTGCACTCCAGCCTGGGCGACGGGATGAGACTTCAACTCAAAAAAAAAAAGAAATCAACCACACAACTTTCATTTGCATCTAGTTTCGTACATATTTTTGCTTGTTTTAATAATGTACATAGAAATATTATTCATTTTCATCTGATGTAAAATATAAACACTTCATGCTTACATGTAGTTTTTAATCATTTTAATACTTCTAATATTTCTTTCTTTTTTTTTTTTTTGAGTTGGAGTCTCACTCATGCCCAGACTGGAGTGCAGTGGCCGCTCCCGGACACCGCAGCCTCCACCTGCTGGGCTCCAGCGATCCTTCTGCTCAGCCTTCCAAGTAGCTGGAACTACAGGCGTGCGCTACCACGCCTGCCTAAATTTTTAATTTATTGTAGAGATGAGGTTTCGCCAAGTTGCCCAGGCGGGTCTTGAACCCACAGGCTCAGGCAGTCCACTCACCTCAGCCTCCCAAAGCACGGGATTACAGGCTGAGCCACCAAGCCCGGCTACCTCTAATATTTCATCTAGTTTCACCAAAAGTTTATATATTATCTTCTTAATGAACACTTTAGGTTTCTAGCACCTTGGTATTATAAATAACAGTGTAATGAGTATTTTTTTTTGCACATAATCATTTTCTTTTTAATTTCTTAAGATAAATTTGCAGGAGAGGGCTAATTGTGTCAGAGTACAAGTGCTTTTAAAACATTCTTAATTTGAATTACCATTTTTGAAAATTCACATTCTTTTTTCTATTATGGAATATTTATAAATGAAATTCATTCTCAAATATCTTAAATTTCTTTTTTATTTTTTAGAACCTTGTGGTTTTATACAGTTCCCAGTACATAACTAAATGATAGTTTGTATTTGAGTGATTTTCAGCATTGGCTTAAAATCATTTTATGGATTTAGTCTTTGTAACAGCCATTTACGTGTTACTGCTTTTACTACCCCTATTTACAAAGTTGAGGAAACTGAGGCTTGGGAAAGTTAAATAACTTGGCAAAGATTATATGTAGCTGATAAAGGTCTTCTGACTCCAAAGCCTGTGTCCTAAAAGAATGGCTTTTTGAATTTTTTTGTCTGTGTCACAGTAAGAAATGCGTTTTGCCTTTTGATACAGTGTACATAGCACACATATGCCATATGATATAAATATATAAAGATTTAGTAGTTTTCCAAGCTTTCCATTTTTTCCTTATTCAGATTAAAAACACTTTATATTGGGAAGACAACTATATTATTGCTTAGAATTCAGCAAATAAAAACAAATCTCATAAATCTTTGAGATAGTTTACTAGATTTTAAAATAATTACTTTTTGAAGATTGCTTTAAAATACATTGGAAATACATTTTCACTTGGAGCACTTCAGTGAAGAAATCTAAGAAAAGCAATGATGTAATATTTGTTGTCTGTAATCTAGCTACAGCAGTTCAAATCTGAGTTATTCTGCAGTCCCTCCAACTTGTCTGGAAACCCACTCTCCTGAGTATCCTATACCTTTTAGTATTATGTCTTATTTTTGTGAAGTAATAAGTGGAGCATAAATGTAACTCTTCAGTACCAACAAGGAGATACATCCTTGGAGGAGAACAACATCTCAAATACTGCACAGTAGTTTAGAGCAGGGGATCTTTAATTGCAATGGCTCTTGACCAGCATTGTTTTCATATGGGATAGAACAAAGTATAAAAGTCAACCTGTGTTTTATCACAGTAAGTCTAGTTGTTTTATGAAAGGTTTGTGTATATGTGTATGATACAGTTATCCTACTTACTATCAGTTGTCCCCAAACAATAAAGTCATAGGGTTGTTGAGATCATGTAGGGGGTGGGGGCAGATCCTATATATGTTAAAGAGATCAGGGTATAATAAATGAAAAGTGTACTATATTTACAGGACCCATTTTTTTTTTTTTTTTGAGTTGAAATCTCACTCTGTCACCCAGGCTGGAGTGCAGCGGAATGCAACAGTATGCTCACAGCCATTTCTGTGTCGACTTGCTGGGCTTCTGTGATCCTTCTTCCTCATCCTTCCAAGTACCTGGAACTACAGGCGCGTGTTACCATGCCTGGCTAATTTTTTTTGGAGGGGGTAATTTATTGTATAGACAAGGTCTCACCATGTTGCCCAAGCTGGTCTTGAACCCGCAGGCTCAGCCAATCCTCTTGCCCCGGCCCCCCAAAGTGCTAGGCTTGAGCCATGGCGCCCGGTCAGGACATATTATTTTTAAAATATATATTTTGTTATTGATATCCTGTCCATTATTTGAGTACACTTTCCTTACTGCTTTATGTTAATGAAGGTAAGGTAATTATAAATGAGTTTTCATAGATTATGTTAAAAGGGCTTGCTTGGTACAGCGTAAGTGTTTGTCATTATCCATTCAGGTATGGCCTCAGTCTGTTAACCTTATTTTCCTTCTAAATTTTTATTCCAATCCTCAGTTGCAGTAGTAACTGTATCATCTTAGTTGGGGAGATCTACTTTAGTATGGTACATCTCTCCAACCTTGGAATTAATCAGATTATAAAGGAATTGTAGGAAAAATTTTTTTACTACTAGTGTTTAATTCATTATCTCTCACAGTCCTTTACAATTTTTAAAATTACTTTACTGAAATATACTACTTTGTCCCTGCTAAAATTTTAATTTTCATTTGCTTCCAGTTGGTCAGTATTAAAATCCTTTGAAAACCTGAAGCAGTAAATCCATTAGAACTTTCTGTGTTGATGGAAATATTCATTTATGGTACCCAATGTGGGAGCTACTATATGGCTGTTTGTCTGTTGAGTATTTGAAATGTGATATGAGCAACTAAGAAATTAAATTTTTAATTTTATTTAATTTAAATAGCCACAAGTGACTAGCGACTACTTTATTGGATGGCAGAAATCTTGAGCATTTCTATTCCTTCAAGCCCCACAAGTTAAAGAAAACCCAAAACTTGGACATGTTCTCTATTCAGCCTGTTGAAGAAAATTTCAAAAAAATTTTTTTTTCATAGGGAGGTAGCTTGGGGTAGTGTAACTTTTTCCAAAATGTGGAATTTGCCACTGGTAGTAAGATAATATTGGTTGTTTTTCAGCCATGGCATGTAGTTAAATTGAGAAGTTATTCTTTTCTTAATACTTTTCAAATCTTAAATAAAGATGTTTGTGTGTATACATATACTATATTTTAAGAAGGAGTAATATAAGAAGTAGTAGTATCAACCTCAGTCTTTGGTAGACAAACGAATTATTATTGTATTAAATTTTGTGATTACTATCTGTGACTTGTGGTAGTTTTTGTTTATTTTTTAATTGGTTAGTGATTAAAACCTTTCCTTTCTGGAGCAACATGTTTTGGATAATATACATGATACATGTAAGAAAAAAATTGATGAAGGCAGTGTATACGAAAACAGGTTGTGACATACTGATTTAGTTGAAAGAAGATTAGATTGGTAGGAATTCTGGAGTCCTGCTGTGCTACTGAACAGTCTCTATATCTTTATAAAATATGGTTTCTGCTTTGGGGAAATGAAAAAGAGATTGGTTTAGCATATGAAGATATACTCATTTTTAAAGAGTTTTATTTTATAATAACTTCTGGTAGATTATACCATTTTGGATAATTACATGTATTAAGCACTTTGCTGTGTCAAACATGCACTATCTTATTTAATCCTTCCCACCAAAGCAGATACACTTAATCTTCCATCCTTTGTTAGTTTCACAGAATTTGGTTAATCATTTCTTGTTTCATACTGTCATCATTGGTCTGTATATGAACTTCTTTTATTTACTTGACTAATAAATACCTACCCACATTCAAATCCAAGAATATGGGCATTAGTGGTAACTAACATCTGCCTGATGTACTTTTATAATAGTCTCTTGCCTTTTTTTTCAGAAGTAACTCTATCCTGAATTGTGTGTTTACTGTTCCCTTCCTTTAAAAAGTGTTTTATCACACATATGTATACCTAAATAGTTTTGAACTCCATAATAGGAATATATTTATTTATATGTCAATTATTAGAACTAGATTTTTTAAAACGCAGCAATTTACTAAGATGTATTCTTTTTTAGTATAGTTTTTTTTTATTCATTTGTACCGCTGTATAATATTCTATTGTGTCAAGTTACCACAATTTAGACATTTTCTTGTCTAAGGGTATTTGCATTATTTCCAGCAGTTTGCTGTTATAGTCATTACTACTATGAACTTCTTGCCTATGTTTCTGACTAAATCAGGTTTGTACAACCTACAGCCCGTGGGCCACATGCAGTGCAGCCTAGTACAGCTAGTAATGTGGCCCCACAAAATCTTTTAACATCATGTGTTTTTTAGTGTTTGTTTTCTTTGTGACCCTATGCACAAAATTCACAATCACACCTTGCTCATGACATCGCTTTTTGACAACACATACATTTGTGAGCAGCTGTTTACAGTTATGAAGCACATGAAGAGCAAAATTTGAACAAACATTTCTTTTTAAAAAATTTTTTTATTTTAAAGATGTGGGGTACAAGTTAGAGTAAGGTATACAAATGTTCATTATGCAGGCACCCTTATTGATGAAGTGTGCCCCCCCTTGCAGATTCCCACTACTGCCAATCCCACCTTCCTCCCCACCCCCGACAGTTTCCCACTACTGCCAATCCTTTTCTTATAGTATTATGATAATTATTCAAGGTCCACTTATGGAGTGAGAACATGTGATACTCAGTTATTTGTTTCTGTGATATATCACTCAATATTATAGACTCTAAGTCCATCCAGGTTGCTGTGAAGTTCATGATTTTGTCTTTCTTTGTGACTGTGTAATAAATATTCCATCGTGTATGTGTACCACTTTTTTTTTAATCCAGTTCTCTTTATGGGCAGTACAGTTGATTCCATTGAACAAACACATTTCTGACAAGCACCTTGAGAACTCACTAAGACTTGTGACTACTGCTATCAAACCAGACATTGATAGTTTTATAAAAACAAGTTTTTCGGATTTCTCACTGGTGTGTTTTTGTTTGCTTGTTTGTTTTTGAGTTGGAGTCCCACTCCATTGCCCAGGCTGGAGTGCATTGGCATGCTCACGGCCACCCGAGGGTCAGCCTCCTGGACTCCGGCGATCCTTCTGCCTCAGCCTTCCAAGTAGCTGGAACTATAGGCGCACGCTACCATGCCTGACTAATATTTTTTAGTTTAGTGTGTAGAGACAAGGTCTCACCAAGTTGCATGGGCTAGTCTCGAACGGGTTCAGGCAATCCACTCACCTTGGCCTCCCAAAGTGCTGGGATTATAGGCTGAGCCACCAAGCCTGGCCTCTCACTAATTTCATATTCTCATTGTTCTATACTTCATAATTAAAAGTATTTTTAAAAGTCCTATTATATATGTATACTATGTTATATAATATATGTGTGGCTCAAGACAATTCTTCTTTACTTGCAGCCCTGGGAAGACAAAAGTGTGGACACTCCTGACTAAATGTTTTCATGAGTGTATATTTAGGAATAAAATATGTTGTGAATTTTTAAGCCCACAAGGTAATGCCAAATTGTGTCCCTAGGTAATTCCAATTTTACTCTCACTTGTAATGTATGATAATGAGTATAAATATTGTACTTTATTGTGATCTTGATTTGCATTTTCTATAACAAATAATGATTTTCTGCTAAAATGTTTTGAGTGCTTACTATGTGCCAAACGTTGAATTGATTTAGTGAATTAATTTACACTAATTCATAAACTCATTTAATTTCATAGCAGCTCTATGGGGTAGGTACAGTTATAGCCATTTTATAGATGAGGAAATTGAGGCCTGCAGACATTAAACTAGCAAATGACAGAGTGGGGGATTTAGATTTGGTCAGGTTAGGCTGCAGAATCCAGCCTCTTACCTGCCATGATAGTTTACCTCTCTTCATGTACTCTTACTTATGCATTCTTAGTCTGCCCTTATCAGTCTCTTGGCCAGTATTTGCAATGGTGAGTGTTGTTTTTTTCATCTTTCCTTATATTATCGTGTGTTAAGAATTACCTAGTGTGTGATCCTTCTTTAAAAAGAAACTTTTCAATTTCCTCATTGCTGGAATAAGATGACTCAGATGACTTTTAGTACTTTTAGTCTTAATAATTTGTAATTTGACTTAATCTCCTATGTAGTCCATCATTAATTTCAGAATAGTCTGTTATTTGCATTATTTTATCTTTTTTAGTATGTGAGATAATTTTAATACTAATAAATATTACTCTCATGTAATATAAATATAATGAATAAATATTAAAATAAAGCATGCCTTATTTCATTGAATAATTCTATTTGAAGTTAATTTTTAATTTTTTTAATCAATATGTTAATGTATTAAGTAGTCAAAAAATTCTGAAGTAGACTTGAATATATACTGATCTTTATATAAGTTTTGACATTTTTCAGTGATATTTCTGAGGTAGTCTTTATTAAGCCAGTCATTTTTATGATCTGCTAGATGATCGGTAGATGGCTTTATTGTTTTGTATTCCTTTGTTTTACCTTTTACATACTGGGTTTTTAAAGATAAATATAATTTTAAAATGATGATTCTTGTGTTATGATAATTTATTTAATGATTATTGAGTGACAAAGTACTACACCCAATAATAAACACTTAATTATCAATATATTATACCAAGATAGAGCATTATCTAAATGTCAGATGTTAAAGTGTTAAGATCCTGTAAAAATAGTGGTTAGACTTGTTTCACAGTAAGGAAATGTCTTGTAATTCAAAGTCATTATGTGTGTGCTACATACTTTAGCTGTAATAAAATGTTTCAGTGCAGTGGGCCCAAAAAGATCAATCATACATGTGCATTGGAATAGCAATCTGCTAGAAACAATCAAACAAATGGAGATCAGGATGTTGAACATTTCTTAATAGTCAAATTTAGTCAATGTCCTGGATTTTACATTTTACATTGTTCCTAGGTTTGTCACGGTCATTAATATTGATACTGAATGAAATAGCTGCAGCAGACATTTATTGAGCATTTATTACATGCCAGAAAAGGGATAGGAACTAACATTTTTGAAGTTTACTGTGTTACAGGTGTTAGGATGGTAGGCTTTGGGGATATAGATGAGTAAAATCTGTATCTTTCCCTCAAGCGGTTCCCAATCTAATACTAGAAATAAATGATTGATTCTTTGACCTTAAAAGATGTGGATACTGATTCACTGCTGGGGAAATATGGTTCTCTGAGAAAGGGAGAAACAGTTGAAAGAAAAAATTACTTTATTTTGAAGACCCATGTTTATGTGTTATGCTTAACTTTATAGTTCAGTAGTCTGGTGATTGAAGTAGCTACAGTCATAACTGTCTTTGAGCTCTGAAGTTTGTATGGCATTATAGATTGTGTAAGAAGGGTTAAAGATCAAATATCTGTTAGCAACATAGAGTTAAGGAGCAAATTAATATTATGAACTTAGTCATCTTGTAACTTTAGCCTTAATTTATATTTTTATTTGTAAGTAAAATTTTATATATATGAATAATATATATTCATGGGACTTTAGTCTTTTTTAAAAAATTCATTTCCTTCACTAGCAAGAAATTGAAAATGAATAATTTGTAGCTACACGATAGTTAGCTCAGTTGAGTCAGGCTTTACTATAACTGCATGAGACGTGTCATTCTGTCATGTAAGTGATCCAAGCAGCTGAGATTTCTGATTGGAATACTAAGGGGGTATTTTATTTTATTTATTTATCTAAATGTATGCATGTATTTATTTATTTATTTAAGTCAAGAGTGTCACTCTGTTGCCCAAGCTGGAGTGCAGTGACACACTCACAGCCACCCGCAGCCTCTACCTGCTAGGCTCAGGTGATCCTTCCTGCCTCAGCCTTCCAAGTAGTTAGAACTACAGGTACATGCCACCATGCCTGGCTAATTTTTTTTTTTTTTCATTGTAGAGATGAGGTCTTACTAAGTTGCCCAGGCTGGTTTCGAACCTATGGGCTTAGGCAATTCTCTCACTTCGGCCACCACGCCTAGTAAGGGGATATTTTAGATGAAGAAAATGGTTGTGGTTCCAGACTTCTCAACTTTTCATGAACCTATGAACTATATTTATCTCTCCCTTTCCATTCAGTTATATATACTAAAAATTGAAGGTTTTATGGGTAAGACGTCAAGGTAGAAGTAGAGACAGTATTATGTAAACGTGCTTCTCATTGTTTAGCTCCCCCAAACACTACCATCTTACATAGCCAAATCACAAAATTAGCCTATACAATATTATTACTAATTGACAACCTAGGTAATCTTGAGAATGTTTTCAGTATTATATGTGGAAGAGTTACCATTCAAAGACGTGACAGTTACTGTAATTACGAGTTAGTCTTCCTCATATTGCTGTGCTTCTTCAGAAGATTCTTATGCTTAGATTCTACTTTAAGGTTTATGGCAACCTGGAGAGAGGATTCATTTTTTAATGGTTAGACTGCAGTTTTAGAATTTTGTTCTCTTTAGAGTAGACATTTAAGCACCCTTAGATATCCTTGGTTTGTAATTCCAGTTCTTTCTACAGACTCGAAGGTATATTTGGAGTACTACAAAGAGGAAGTGTCAGACATCTTATAACACCAGGGTTGGAAATGACAATGAAAATTGCTAACATTTGTATATTGCTTTAGAATTTACAGCATACTTTTACATACTTTATCTCATCTGATTCTCAAAGGAGTTCTGTGAGGTTGATGGAGCTACATATATACTCATTATATTTTTATATTTTCATGCTCACTTTGAAATAATTTTAGACCTAGAAAAATGTAAGAAAAATATACAAAGAATACTCATCTAGGCAGTTCCCCCAAATGCTAACATCTTACATAGCCAAATCAGAAAATTAACATATACAATATTATTACCAACTGACAATATTAATATCTATTGATATTATTCAAGTTCCACCAGTTGTTTTACTAATGTCCTTTTTCCATTTCAGGATACAATCCACGATCACATTGCATTAAGTTGTCATGTCTTGTTAGTCTTCTTTAATCTGAAACAGCTCTTGAGTCTGTCATTTACAACCTAGAGACACTTATAAAGATTACTGGCCAGGCACTTTGTAGAACTTTCCTAAATTCAATTTACATGTTTTTGGCAACAATATGAAATGATGGTGTCTTTGTCCATAAAACCGGAAAGTAGATGATGTTGATAATATCCCACTACTGGTTAAGTTTGATCATTTGGTTAAATTGGTGTTTGCCAGTTTTCTCGACTGTTAAGTTCTAGTGTAAGTATTTTCTGGGGAGATATTTTAAGACTGTCTCAGTGTCCTATTTTCTGTCATACACTTGTTCACCATTTTTAGCATCTGCTGATAATTCTTGCCTATGACAATTTTTTTTGGTGTTTGCCAAATGGTGATTTTCTGTTTCGATCATTCCTTATACTTTTATTAATTGGAATTTTGTAGAATAACTTTTTCTTCTCACATTTGAGTATTTGTTAGTATGGGTTATAATCCATTGATATCATTATTTTTATTCTCTGTTGTCCCAGATTTGGCCATTGGGAGGTCTCATCAATTTGACTTCTCTATGTGCTTTGACATGTCCCTTCAGTTTTTAAACACTCCTTTTCTGGCATCATGAGATGTTCTAGGCTTATCTCATGCTTTCCTTGCCCCAGCTTTGGGAATCATCCCATTTATTGAGGGGTCTCTGGTTCCTTTTATTGTAGAATTGTATGTAGAAACTATTATATGGGTACTAGATGTGCTCATTGGTTCTGAGATGAGGTTGGTTGTACTATATTATCTCCATTTACATTTGGAGAAAACTAAGCTGAATTTAAAAGTCTTGTTCATAACACCCAGATAAAATAGTAGAGTTGGGATGTAAACTCAGGCCTTCTTAGTTTAGAGTCCAGGTTCTTTCTACTTATTCTCCTACATTACCTTAGTATTTCTTACACTTGGCTTTTCCATTAATTTTGCTATTTGTCGATCCTGATAAGGACAGGATATGTTTAATTAAAATATATTTAAGAAAATTATTTGTTAATAATCAGTAATAGCTATTTCAAAACAGAAAATAGTCATTATAGTTCCAAAAATATGTATTATATACTTGCTATGAGTAAGGCAGTGTGCCAGACTCTGTTGGTGTTTGAGTCTGTGCATATGTATTGGGGGATATTGTGCTGAGAGTAGTGTTTTCTTTTTTCCGTCTGTATATACTTAAGGGATAGAAGTATCTGGTATGACAGTTATAAATTATTTCATTCAAATGACTTAAGATTTATATATTTTAAGTATATAATATATAATATTTAGATGTACTTATATTTACATGTACCTTCTATTCATGCATTGTCATTTCATAATTGTAGTAATACTAGACACTCATTAAATGACATCTCTTATAATTGTAGTAATAGTACATATTCATTAAGTGATATCTATTAACTAAACACAGTTAAGCATTTTATGTTGTTGCATTGAATTCTTATAGAGAAGGTATTATTTTTTCCGTGTTTCAGGTGAGCTTACAGACTTAAATGACTTGACCAAACTTATAAGGCTTAATAAATATTGTTAGGAGAATTTAAATCTAAGTTTACACTACATACTATGTGAAATACTGCTTCTATCATGTATGTGTCTTGTTCAGGTTTTCAGAATATTCCTTCATTTTAATGTTGAAGATTTGGTGAGTAAGTCTATTCTGTTTAAACATTTTTTGACTTACACATGTTGATACTGTTCTTTCTCAGCTTATATGTGATTTATAAAACATAGTGTAGTTTGTCCTTAAATAGTCTCATCTCAGCATCATGTTGTTAATTTTTATGGAGCATTCTTTTGGTCTATAAAATTTTGTTGGAATAGTGATTAGCATCCACAATTACAGAGAGAGAAGTACATTTTTGTACTGGTTTCTAATACCAGGCTAATACTTGCTGGGCATTTCTTATCTGGGTTGCTATGATAGTTTTGAGTCTGTCTTCGTTAAAGAGAATAATAATATTCTTTTTTTTTTTTTTTTTTTGAGTTGAAGTCTCACTCTGTCGCCCAGACTGAAGTACAGTGGCCGCTCCCAGCCACCGCAGCCTCGATGATCCTTCTGCCTCAGCCTTCCCGGTAGCCGGAATTACAGGCATGCGCTACCATGCCCGGCTGATTTTTTGATTTTTTTAATCAAAAAAACCAGTCAGGTCTTGAACCCGCGGGCTCAGGCAATCCACTCACCTCAGCCTCCCAAAGGCGCGGGATTACTGGTTGAGCCACCAAGCCCGGCTAATAATAATTTTCTTAAAGCTCATCTTTGTGCTTCTACATTAAAATAAATTAATGTATTTAAAATTTTGGGTGTCAGTATAAGAAAATATTAATGGCAGTAGCAAGTAATATACATCATATCTTAGTTATTTCATAGTAAACTTAAAAAATGAAAATGACTATGAAGTAGAAAAAGGTAGAACTGTGTGTATGTGTTTATTCACCAGTAACAGAATAGAAAAATCTCTAGACAAATATTCTTCTTTGTTATTAGAGAACTCTTAGAAATTATTATTCCTTGTGTACATCAGAATTAAATTAACACATAAATAAATATACACAGAGTATAGTATATTTGTTTTTCACTAGAGTCTCCCTTGATATCCTTGGGGGAGGATCGGTTCCAAAGACCTCCACCCAAATACCAAAATCTGTGGATGTTTAAAGCCCTTATATAAAATAGTCTAGTATTTGCGTGTAACCTATACATATCCTCCTGTATGCTTTAAGTAATTTCCAGATTACTTATAATACCTAATACAATGCAAATGTTATATAAATAGTTGTTATACTATATTTTTAAATTGATAATGACAAGAAAAAAAAAGCCTGTACATGTTTAGTAGAGACACCCACAAATAAGACAACCATAGGATTCCAGCAGATATGACTCTATCGTATCATGGTATAGTTCTTTGAACGTTGCTAAGTGACCAAGAAGAATTCTACAATTTTTTCTAATTGTTACACTTTAGAGATGGGCTGATTTCTCTGTATAGAGCAATTTACCAGTGTGAGGCTAACATCGTGATTTATGTAGGCTATAGCTTTGCAGTTCAGATGGTTTATAGGATTTTGCTTAAGAGTAGATACAGAATATTGTTTCTTGTTCTTAACTTAATCATTAAGTTGTAAATTAGCATATTGGTCAAAAGAGCAAGGATGTGGTTTTTTGCCTAACTGTGCTGTCTTATTCTTATCATAGCCTATGAAGTATACTTCCATTGGTACTTTTGAGTTCTTTCTGCCCAAGTTCAAGGCCCAGTCCTGTCATTTACCAGTTGTGTGGTCTTGGACTTCTGTAAGCCTTAGTTTCCTCATCTATAAAATGAGGATAATCATGATGCCTGATTTGAAAGATTACTGTAGGATTAAATATAGTCAGTGTAAAATATTGAACTTTGTTTACACAAAGCCAATACTGAAACGTAGGCTGCCTAATATTATTATTATTAGTGGTGGTAGTGGTAACAGTAATTGATCCATTACAAAGAAACATTAAAATACTTTCGAATAGGCACTAAATGACAAACATTTATGGGAGACAGGATAATTTTACAAGTTTTGGGTGTTATATGGAATCAAAAAAATTGGGGATAGGAAAGGATTTTGATTAAACAGCATCTTTTCTCTCTTACTTTTATAGATAAGGGTACTAAATCCTGGAATGGTAAAAGTAACTTTCCTACAGTATTATAGTTGCATTGTGTTAATCTCAATGGAAACTTTGTCTTTATGACTGTCAGTTCTGTGTTGTTTCCACTGAAGAATGTTCTTTCTGTCAGTTTTTTCCCCCTATAATGTCTTCCTGGTACCCAGTCTCAAGGAAAATTATTTGGGAAGTTCATCTATTTTCTTTATTTTTAGGGATCATTGGTACCAATAATCAGCACCGATTCTTAAAGAACAGACAACGTAAGTTGAAAGAGAAATTCCTAATTTGCCTCCTTAAAAAGGGGATAGTGTAATGATGCTTTTTATTAGAATCCCTTCATTGATCCCTGCAACAGGTCAAGGAAAGTAAATTCTCTAAAAGCACTGTTCAGATTCTCATGGTAGCCAGCAGCGTCTTCACAAGAAACAAATTGATTATTTAGCTGTGGGTAAGTTGCTTATTTCTTTTTAGAAATTTAAAAAATACAGAAAAGTACAAAGAAGATAACTATCTGTATCCTTATCCAAAATTAACCACTGTTATTTGTCTTAGGTCTGAAAAAATCCATTATTGTTTTTGTGAGGGTGATTATAATTGAGTTAGGTCATTAAATCTATCTTATCTAAAGATAGGAGTTGAAAAATGATCTGATTTTAACTTGGAGCTAGTTAGGACATTTGGTTAGGCAGTGTACTAGATGAAGTTAATGACTCTGTATTTGAACCAACAAACTACATTTCTTTCGTAATAAAAAACAATTGGTTGCAAAACCAAATGACTTAGAATGAATCAGTGGTATTTTAACATATCTTACAACTTAAAAGAACTACATAGAGTGCGAATTCTATTGACCTTCGTTCAGGAATATAATAATTGTAAAATGGATAGTACCTTAAAAAGGAATTGCTTTGTTAGTGAGTGAGACTGGCTCATCACGTAACATCCATATTGCAAAGGTTATTATTTATTCTTTTGCAATACACACATTGTGATAAATTTATAATCCACCAGTATGATGTGATATTTGGAAACTACATTTGAGAACAGGTTGTAGGAACGGATAAGGTTGAGCTTGGAAAAGAGTTGATCAGTGAGGTATTAGCTGTTTCAGATAATTAAAAACCTAATTAAATAGTGAGAGTAAGCTTAGACACGTTTGTCCCTGAAAGTAGAACTAGAATCAGTGGATGGAAGTAAGAGGAGTGGGTAGTAGATTTTTGTTCTGTACAAAATAACAAAACAAAACTTCCTAATGATGTGATTTGTCTGATAATGGAATGGACCACCCAGTTCTATGACATTGGGAGCTGCTTATAGTTATTTTCAAATGGAAGGTAAGAGGATTGATCAGTCTGTGTGCATCTTCTCAAAAGAAGTGTTGTATGTTTGGTTAATACTAGTTAGTATTGTGTGTTCAGTTAATACTAGGTTGTGAGGGTGATTATAATTGAGTTAGGTCATTAAATCTATCGTATCTGATGATAAATAAGAGTTGAAAAATGATCTGATTTTAGCAGCTATAAGCTGCTAAAGTTCAGGGCTTTTAATTTTTATACACTTAATGTACTGCTGTTTCTTAGGTTTCCAGGATCTGAAAGATGTACATTTTTGTTTTAAAAAATAAACAAAGCTTTAGAGAAATACTCTGCAGCTTGATATTTATAGATGAGGAAAAAACTTGTTGACTCTCCGTTAATCTTTTAGAACATACTCAATTTATGTTTACTTATGGAAGTTCCTGAAAATTCTAAATGTGAAGTTGATACTTAGTTCAGTATGAGCTCTTACAGGATAAAGCTTATTTTATTGCTAAAGAAAGTATGTTTTCTTAGCTATCTATGGAATGAAAAAACTTTCACTTCTTGTTTTCAGAGACTAACTTGATGCTTTCTAAACTTGTCATAGTCCAGCGGACACCAGCATTATGAGTTCATACATGGTCTGTGATATTCTATGCATGCTCCAGAAATACGTTTTTCTGGGAGTGGGTGTTGGTTTACATGTATTAAACATTACTTATCTGTCCAAGTAGCCATAGAAGTATGTTTGATTCACTTCATTTGTGTCTAATGCAAAGCTACTGAGCTGGATGAAAAAGTAGTGTTCAAATGGTTTGAATTTTGGGATTTTGGAAACACTTAAAAATTCTTATCTATACTTGTTTCCTAATATCAATGGAAAATGTATTCTGTACATCTTTACTGTAATCTCTACTCATTTTTTAACTTTTTTAATAAAAAGTTTATAAATTATAATTTGATGATAGCTATTTTTATTTCGCCATTGCCTGTTTTTTCTTTCAAGTAAGGGCCATGGTTTATGGGTTTTTAAGTGCCTCACTGTCATGTTGTTTCTTGTTTTGAACCACTGTTCTCCCGCTACTACTATTAGGACCATGATACTGATTTGAATCTAGTATTGCTCATAGTTTAAAAGTTCTAGTGTTTCCTTGAAGAACTGGATTGCTGAACATTTTGGAGCATAATGAGGGATACAGGGCATAATGTGATATGAAAGGATATGTAGACAAGGTGGGCATGCCTATTTTGTGAATAAGATTACAGATTTGTTTGTGTGTGGGAGGGGGGGCCATGATTGTGGAATCCTATTTTTTCAGTAGGTTCTGTGAGCTTACGTTCAGACTTGCAAAATTGTAGAAAATGAAAAATGTAATTGATGGAGAATATTTTTCCCCAGAAATCTTACTTTTACATAAGTGAAACTGGGGATAAAGAGTAACTGTGTATTTTTTCTAGTTACGCCTCTCTAAGTTGCAGAGCAGGACTAGAATAGCAAGGATTTAAATCCTTGCTCAGGCACTTACAGCTGACGTGATCTTATGGAAGTCATTTACCTCTTAAAGCTTTAGTTTCCTCATCTGTAATATGGAGATAATACACCTTTTCAGGGTTATTGTTGGAATTAAAGATAATGTCTTTAACCAAATAGCCAAAATAGATTAGGCAGATAGTACGAGCTGCCTTACTATTAATAGTAAACACTAATAGTAAAAATAAGGTGTTTACTATTAAATGTCTATTATTAGAGCTCAGATTGCTTTCTTTAATTTTAGGTAGTTTTTTTGTGATTATGGAAGAGGAAAATAATGGTAGTCTGTACTTCTCGGGGATAATCGTGATGACATGTAAATTTTCAAGATTTTTTTTAGACATTTTATACACTTTTTACTTCTCCACAACTGAGGTCATAGTATTTTATACTGTTTTGAAGTCTTATTTTTCACTTAATTGTGTCAGTCTATTCAAATTCATATTACAGTATGACTGAAAATTTACTTTCAATCATTACTGACAGATCCTTTGCCAGTTTCAAGATTATTTTTTCCCCTTTATTAAGCTGTTATAATATACAGTTGTGTGCATACATTCCTAAGTACACCTCTCTGTTTCTTTAGAATAAATTTCTAGATATAGAATTTCTGGGTCTTAAAATATGTATACATTCAGTTTGCCAAATTGCTCTATAAGAATTTATGAGACTGATCTTTGCCATATATGATACATGTTTTTCCTGTTTGTTATTTGTCTTCTAATATTTTCATGTTTTTAGTCATATAGAGTATTTTCATTTTTATGCAGTTGGATAAAGCAGTCTATTTCTCTTATAATTTCTGACTTTGGAGGAAGTTTACAAAGGTATTGCCTACCCCAAAATTACAAAAATGTTTCTCTTGTTACTTTTCTCTTAATATCTCTTGATAATAAGTTTTCATTTTAGTGTTATGTGAGAGATTGAAGTTTTTAATTTTTTTCAGATGGCTAGACTTTTACTGTAATACTATTCATTGAATACATCTTTTGTTCTCTACAGATTTGATGTGCCTTGTTGTTAGAACATACTAAATGTTTGTATGCATTTGGGAGTTTTCTGAACTTTATTCCTGTTTGTTTGTTTTTTGAGACAGGGTCTCACTTTGTCACCCAGGCTGTAGTGCAGTGGCACACTCATAGCTTGCTGTAACCTTGACCTCCTGGATTCAGGCAGTCCTCCCATTTCAGCCCCCTTAGTAGCTGGGACTGCAGGTATATGCCACCACACCCAGCTAATTTTTGTATTTTTCATAGAGACAAAGTCTTTCCATGTAGCAAAGGCTGGTCTGGAGCTCCTGGGCTCACACGATTTTCCTGCCTCGAACTCCTAAAGTGCTGGGATTATAGGCATGAGCCACTGCACCTGTCCTGATTCTCAAACTGTGTTGTATATAAGTGTCACTTCATCTTGGTGTTTTGTTTTTGTAGCATATTCATAGGCCTTGCCTCCAGAGAATTTTTTTCATTTGAGAATCTCACTCTGCTGTCCAACCTGGAGTGCAGTGGCATGATTATGACTCACCGCAGTCTCAAATTCCTGGGCTCAAGTGATCCTCTCCTTAGTCTCCTGAATGACTGAGACTATAGATGTGCGCCCCCATGGCCACCTAATTTTTGAAATTTTTTGTAGGGACGAGATCTCGCTATGTTGCCTCGGCTGTCTTTAACTCCTGGACTCAAACAGTCCTCCTGCCTCTGCCTCCCAAAGTGCTGGGACTACAGGTATGAAGCACTATGCTCAGCCAGAAATTTTGATTTCAAAGTTTTAGTATGACATAGGAATCAACTGTATAATAAACACGTTAGATTCTTAGGATACATGTATTTTATGAACTACATATTGAGAAGACTTGCTCTGTTTCATCTGTGCTATACTACTTTGAATACTGCATATATGTGTATACACACACACACATTTTTTAATGTGTTTTTGCTATTGGCCATTTCTGCTGCCTGACTGATAGGATTAACTGTTCCTCTTGCCCCTTTTCTCTCTTTTCAAATACTTTTTTTTAATAATACACTTTGATAACTACTATGTGAAGAAGACCCCCACCACCACATTAAAATGTTTATTTTTTTCAACAGATATTTTCAGCGCTTATTCTGTGTCAGCCATTCTTCAAGTTGGTGTAAGAGGGTTCAAAGGAAATAACGGTGAAATATAGTAAATAAACTATAGTATGATGGTAGCACAGTCTGCATGTCATTATGAATGAATGGAGTGGAGGTGAAGGCAGCCAGAGCACCTCATTGAGAAGGTGACATTTAAGCAAAGCAAGGGAGATGAGGGAATCAGGCATACAGATTATCTGGGAAGAGCTTTAAGGTAGAGGGCACAATCGGTGTGAAGGCCTTAAAACCAGTGAGTGTTTGGCATACTTCGAGAGAAAGAATAGTATGCCTGAAACAGAGTGAGTTAGGAGGAGAGTGGATGAAGATGAGGTCACAAAGATAATATGAACTACATTGTGTAGGGTATTCAGGGTTTGGACTTTTTCCATGAGTGAAATACGTAGCTCACAGGTTTTTGAGCAGGAATCATTTGACCTGACTCATGTTTAAAAGATGTTCTTGGCCTCAGTGTATACTTCAGACTCATTTTTTTCAAGTTGTCTTTCCCCAAAAGTGAATTTCCAGTACATAAACAGCAAGAAAGAATTGCTATCTTTGAAATACTGAGCTTTGCTTCCAGAAAACCTACAGTATCCCTCATTAAGTTTTTGCAGATTTCTTCCAAATGGTCCTGCACATGATTGTTCTATCAATTGTATATCCTTTTGATTGTGAATTGACTCTTTTTGTGCATGCTGCAATTTTGTTCATGCTGTGGTAGATAAGACAGTTTTTTACATTTCCTTTATTCAACTATTCTGTGCACTCTCATTTTTCTAATGGGAAATTTGCTTGTGTTTTTTAGGTAAGCAACCATATAATCTGCAAATCAGGATAATTTTTAAATCAGCATATACATTTCATTTATCTTTTGTTCCTTGTCCCTTCTCTAATCATTACTTACACTTTTTCTTTTTTCAAGCCTCCCTAGTAATGTCCTGTTTCTGACTAATAGAAATATCTCAGGTATTTTACTTTTTATGTGGTACTAATTACTGAATTTTTACTATTGTTGTAATTTGCATTTTCTTGAATGAGCCTTTACCATGTTAAGGAAGTAGCTTCCTGATACTACTTAACTATGATTATTTTTAAGAATGAATGTTGAATTTTTCACTTTTTAAAAGCATCATTCAAGGTAGTAGTCTTTCTGAAACAGAGTCTCTTAGTTACCAGTTTAGTTCCCGTTTTGGTATTTGAATCTTGAAATGCAAACTGTGTAAAAATAATGTTGTCCTACTTTATCAAATATGTTTGAGATTCTGCTCTTTTCTGTTTCTATATATTTTTGTTCATATTGCACATTATTATATTGCTACTTGTATTATACCTGTAATCCTATTTAGATGGTGAACTCCTTGAGGGAAAAGATGGGATCTTTTCTGTATTTGTATTCAAACACATGTTTTATATAATCAGTTGCCATCAATATTAAGATGAATTGCATTATCCCACTAATTATTTGTTTAAAATATGTAATAAGGCCTTTATTTTAAGAGTTGGAAACAATCAAAAAGGCACAAAAAACTGGCAACAGAAATCAAGTTTCAGAAGCACACTGGGTTAGCACAGTTTTACCTCCAAAGAATGTCTTTAGTCCATTCAATTTTATCATCTATTTGTTTAGTTATGTTACTAGTCTTTATTTCTCACTTGGATTACTAGGATACCTTCTAGTAATTGAGAGAAATTTACTTTTTCTTCCCTTACTATCGTTTTCTTTAATCTGCAAAACAGTGTGATTTTTCTATAAAAATGCAGATCTTGTTTTTTTGTAAAATAAAGAACAGAACTGTTCATATGGTTTTGTGTGAACTGATCTATATATCTCACTGCTGCTCCTTTTCCCCTGTGGTGTTCTTCTCCCCTACGGGGTGTGTGTGTGTGTGTGTGTGTGTGTGTGTGTGTGTGTGTGTGTGTGTGTGTGTGTGTGTTTCTGAATCTGATGTTTTCCTGTTTGTCTTGCTTGCAACTAAAATTTCGTAAAATATTTATTGTCTTCATAGAGGCTCTTGGATATGGTGTATTAATAAATTGAAAGGAAGGCTGGGTGTTTGTATGATTTTTCCATTCATTTACTTCACAATTAACATATTGAACACCTGCAGTAACCCAGGTAACATTCTGTTAGATACAGTAGTAAGCAAGGAAAACAAGGTCCCCGCTCCTCCCGTGGCGCACACATCCTATTAATAGGAAACGATAAACACTTTAAGTAAATAAAATAATTTCAGATAGTCATAAGCATTATGAGGAAAATAAAACCAGAAAAAGAAATGGAGTACAATGGAATAGGTTGGGGAAAAGGTGGGTGTTGGTGCTATTCTGTGGAGTATTCATATTAGCTGATACTTATGAAGAGACAGTCAATAGAATATATAGGACAGTAACCAAGTAAACAGCAAGTGAGGAAGTCCTGTGGTAGAAGAGAGCTATTTGAGTAGAAAGAATGCTATTGTTGTTGAAGTATGGTGAGTGAGCAGTAGGAGATGTAGTAAGAGATGTATAGCCTTCTAAATTATTGTAAGGAGGTATTACAAGATTTTAGGTTGCCAACCTATGTTAAATCAATAATTTTGCTTTGGATATTGAGTCCTTGTGTTAGTGCTTTTCTTTGGAACTTAATTTTTAAGATTATCTAAA
Organism: Carlito syrichta; assembly: GCF_000164805.1. Taxonomy (NCBI): domain Eukaryota; kingdom Metazoa; phylum Chordata; class Mammalia; order Primates; family Tarsiidae; genus Carlito; species Carlito syrichta. The sequence goes on along the minus strand of NW_007251434.1, from coordinate 1,099,682 downwards.
GCCCCAAACTAGATTAACTCTCTGACTATATTACTTGAAGTCATAGGAGGTAAATTATTCTGGATTTTACCATGGAAGATTTTTAGTTAACTTATTCAAAATTAAGATACATTTTATAGTTTGCTAATAAATAAGTAATATTTATAACTGAATAAGTCATTATTTTCAAATACCACATTATAACTACCTTAGAAATTTAAAATACAAGTCTCCCAGCCCTCATCCATTAGAAATCAGGGAGTGGACCTTGGGAATCTTTGTTTTTAAAAAGTTATTCAGATCCTCAGGCACAAATTTAGGAACCTCTGAAGCAATGGAATTTTTCACTTGAATAAGTTCTGCCATGGCTCCTTGTCATTGGTGTGGTCATTATTAAATGAATTTGTTGGGCTATTAAAAGTTTTATATTTCGTTGTTCAAGAACAAAGTGTATTCAACACTTTGAAATGAAAAAATATATTAAAGCAACATTTAATTAAAGTAATTAAGGTTAGAGTACTAACTGCTTTCTTGTTGCTTGTATAGTTTGGTAGATCCCAAAACATACTATGTTTGTGTAATTTTTATTGTATGGTTTTCTAGTTTTAAAGAAGATAAATGCAGTGGTAAAAGTGAATAAAGACAATATTTCTGCTGGATTAAAGAGTCATTATTTGTTCCTTTAAGCAGGAGATTAAAACTACATTTAAATGAATCAACCAGCATTTAAGAAATTAGGAGATTTCACAAAAGACAGAATTTCCAACTTCTCGAAAAAGACCAATGCATTCTCTTAATACTGAGGCTCCATTCCTACAAGGATGCTGGAGTGGAGTATTAAGTATATTCCCTTTAGATAGCCATACTCTCTACAACCACATATATTATAAACACTTAAAGTAGTTATCTTTGTTCATTTATGTGTTTTTGATTTCTGCTTTAAGACCTGTGGCACTATTACAGATATCAGTATAGGCCATTTTGAGTCTCCTGTGAAATGACAAGAGAGAAAATTCAAACGTTTATTTTTAGCTACTAATTCCTTTCTGAAAAGCTGACTATCTTACTTAAAATGATTTGGCTTAACAAAAGGTATTAACAGAATCTGAATTTAAGCTTTACTAATTATTCTCTATTACTGGAGGAATCAGTATTCTACATTTATTGTACAATCCATTAATATTTTTACATTCAAATTATGCTTCCAGTAAACTAGGATTCTCTTTTGCATTTTAAGATAAAGCCAGTGTCTAACCTTTCATTACATTTTACTCTTCAACTTTTCCCATCTACATCAAGTGTTCTGATTTCGTTACTGGCTCCTCTCTTTGTTAAAATATTCAAAAGCATTTCTCCTGAAGTTCAGTCTTAGTCCTATATTCTAGTTTTCTTTTCCACAGGCTTCTGATTTACTCTCACAGCTTCCATTACCAGAATTAATCACGTATTCCTCTGAACTGCAGTGGCAACTTATAAAAAAATTATTGCTTTCATTATATTTTTTATTCAAGCTAGTTGTTATTATGAATACTTTGAGAGAAGGAGTTGTGTCTTACTTGTCTTTGGATACTTTCTGTTTAATGTATTGTTTGGCTTATAAAAGGCACCAGATTTATTCATTCATTGATTTGACTTTTAAAGAAACACTGATTATGTACTGGGTATTGTTCAATTATTTAGGCTCACCATGGCTTTTTAGATATTTCTTTTGAATATTCTTACCATACGTAATAACTGAACTCCCTATGTGCAGCACCACTGGCCTGAATTGTTACAGGCTGCAGTCTTGGAGGTTATCTTTGACTCCTGTATTTTTGTACCCCCTTTTTCTTACTCATGTAATATTTGTAAGGATCTAAGATTCTACATTCTAGCTCTGTCTTAAAGACACTACCATATTCCTATGCTTTATTGTTAAAATAGCATCTGGATACAAATAGCATCTTCCTAACTGCTTTCCTTTCTCTGCTTCCTGGCTAATTTCAAGCTTTCTTGATCCTATTTTTCTTTTTCTTTTTTTTATTTGAGTTGGAGTCTCACTCTGTCACCCATACTGGAGTGCAGTGGCTGCTCCTGGCCACCGCAGCCTCGACCTGCTGGGCTCCAGCGATCCTTCCGCCTCAGCCTTCCAAGTAGCTGGAACTACAGGTGCACACTACCACGCCTGGCTAGTTTTTTGATTTATTGTAGAGATGAGGTCTCTCCAGGTTGCCCGGGTGGGTCTCGAACCCGCGGGCTCAGGCAATCCACTCACCTCAGCCTCCCAAAGGCGCAGGATTACAGGCTGAGCCACTGAGCCCAGGGATCCTATTTTTCAATATAGTGATTGTAAGATACCAACTAAATCAAATTCCCCCTGCACAGAAGACTAGAATAATTCCTTTTTTAATATGCAAAATCTTCCACCATTTGTATTCCTATTAGTCTTCCTCATTTTTGTTGTCATCAGTGATCTTCCAACTCAAGCAAACGTACATATATTGCATTCTCTTGCATCTTTCATTCATTATGTGCCACTCAGTTAAACCATTGTTTTTTTCTTTTTCTTAAATCCACATCCATGTTACCACTTTCAATATTATAATGACCATCTGTTATTTTAGTCTGTATAGTGTACCTTGACTCTTTTTTTTTGGAGAATCATTTTACTTTCAGACCTTTATGGTGAGTAAGTTAACTCTACAGGTATGTGATTGGTTCAGGGATTAGTAAACAAACCAAGCTAGACAAATCAGAGACAATGTGATTCAATTTGAGGACTTTTGAACTCTGAGAAGGGGAATTCTCTGTTGAGACTGTAAGGGATTTATGAACCTGGAGCTAATGAGAGGAAAAACCGATGAGGAACCCTGAACCAGAACCAACTTTAAAATGAAGTTAGTTTTATTTTAAAATTAAAGTCATTTTGGTTTGAAGACTTGTCAGTGTACTTCAGACTACGCAATTGCAGAGATCCTTCTACATTTTCCATATACTAGCATTTGTGCACTGTGTCTACATTGCACACAGGTGTGTGTGTGTACATATGTGCATGAATGAATGTAAGAGAAATTCCTTTTTAACCTACCCTATAGGAATCTGACACCTTCTTGAAACCGTGAAGAATGAGGTAAAAGAATTCATTTTTAATTAGCTTAATATATACAAGCATGAAATTCTACTTTTTAGCAAGTTATATCAGCCATGCATTTGCTTGGTTGTAACAGTCCTAAAGTGCAAAGAGCATGGGTTTTCTGCTCAGCCTTAGTTTGAATCCCTGTTCTACAACTTAATATTTGTATAATGGAATATGGAAAAATTAAGGGGTTAAAGAAATCTCACTGTAAGAAAAACTGGCACTGAAACTAAATCTTCCTTGGTTATTTTAGTTGAACTGGTGAAGTGTTATAAAGAGGGAATATCTTTATTTTGATTCTTTATAGGGATCCCTATTCTTTTGGTTAATTAACAGCTGCCAGACTTTATCCTCAGAAGGCTTGATTCAGAGAAGCATATGTCCTGACTTTCCACTCTGTGGAAAGCCTACTCTGTGCCAGCACAAATTGGTTGGCACATCTGAAAAACTTTCTAACCTACTCTCTGTCCCTACAACCTCAGATATATACTTGATATTACTTAAAAATATTCTACCACAGTCTACTTTCCCATTTTTAATAATGTGCTTGTAGAATTTTTTTCTACCTGTCAGTGACATTTTTGATGATGTATTGTTGGAGCATCTTATTATTATAAATCCCATTTCTGACTGATTTTTATTTATATACAGGTAATATATTGTTATAGTTAATAATATACATGTAATTAGGCAGTATTCATTTCTAATAACTGATATTAATAAAATGAATTTTGGTGAGCAAGTACGTCTTTAAGGTATATAAGTGTGTCCCCATCTATTTAGCAGTTATTGTGTTTTAGATAGTATTAAAGAGCTAATCAAATTTATTCTTTATGGAAAAATGCATTTGGGTTAACTTTTTAATTCTGGTCATCTGGAATCCTGATGGAGATGGAACATCAGCTTTGTTATTAGACAACATTGCTACTTGATAAACAGCATCTGAACTGGGAAGATTGTGAATGAACTGTATACCTGGTAGAAAGCCTGAGTTTTGGTCTTTTCCTTGTTGGGACTTTAAGAAGCCATATCCGTGGGACTGTTATGAGATATTTGAGTTCTTGTTTGGAGCTTAATTCATTTTAAACTGGGATAATTCATACATCCACCCATGGAGACTCATTCCATCTTAACTGAACTATCACTTAAGGAATAAGAGTAGCCCCTGAATTGTTATAACGACTCCTGCTGAAGTGAAGTCTTGAAGCTACCCTGCTGTGTTACCTGTCCTGTGTTCTTTTGAGTTAAGAATGCTGTGTGTGGCTTATTTGGCTTGACAGACTTTGATTATTTGGTTTAGCTGAAAATAACACATTGAAAGTAGATGTTACTAATTACCTGCATATGAAATACTTTTCATTAATTGTAGGTAGAAAGGATTGTGATGAAACAGGAAAATGTTGAATGTCAAATTTAATCCTTCTTGTATATGAGGCACTATGAGTAGTACAGGGAAGTTTAAGATGTGGTAAATGCAAGATGCTTGAAAAGTTAAATAATAGATAATATTAGATAATAGACAAATAATAATAGATAAAAAGTTAAGTAGTAGATTATATTAGCGGAACCACAAGGGTAATAACTGCCTAATGTAAGATATAGATGATAAATACATTGAATCCAGAAGGAATAGCCTTAACATTATCCAGTGTTGTAGCAGGTTCCAGTTCTCCATACCCTCATCAATACTTGTTATTTTCTGTTTTTTTAAAATTAATAACATCCTAGTAGATGTGAAGTGGTACCTCATTACGGGTTTTAAGTTGTATTTCCCTAGTGACTAATGATGTTAAATATCTTTTCAAGTGCTTGTTAGGTATTTGTATATCTTCTTTGGAGAAATGTCTATTCAAGTCCTTTGCTCATCTATTAATTTTTTATTGAGTTGTAAGAGTTTTTAAATTTTGGATACTGCTCTCTTACCAGACATATGATTTGCAAATATTTTATCCTATTCTGTAAGTTAACACTTTTCACTTTCTTGGTAACACTTTCTGATGTTAAAAATTCATGTTATTTGCTATTCAAATAACTACTTGCTCATAATTAATTTACAATTTCAAAGCTATTAATCATGATAAGCTCTTTTTTTTTTTGACTTGGTATTTAAGCTTTGGTATTATCTAAGAATCCATGGTTAAATCCAAGGTCATGAAGATTTACCTCTGTATTTTTTTCTAAATATTTTGTAGTTTGACTCTTACATGTAGGTCTTTGTATGTGTGAGGCAAGGATCCATCTTAATACTTTTGCATGTGGGTATCCAATTGTCCCAGTATCACTTGTTGAAGAAACTTTGTTTCCCATTGAAATGTCTTTCCACCCTTGTCAAAAATCAGTTGACTATATATAAATTGGTTTGTTTATGGATACTCATTCTTATATATGTCTGTTCTTATGCCAGCACCACAATGTTTGATTACTGTAACTTTGTAGTTTGATTACTGTAACTTTGAAATCAGGAAATGTAAGTCCTGGAATCTCTGTTTCCTTAGTGTGCGGTCATCTTGTGTTTTGACAGAGATTTCCTTGAATATGAGGAGCTTAGAAAAGAAAAAAATAAAAACTCTGTTTTTGCAGATTGTCTTTGTATGGCATCATAGTCCATTTACAGTTCTGTCTTACCTTTTATTTCTTTCTTATGCCAGGCCTCAAGATCAGCCAGAGATGAAATTTTAGAGTCTCCTCTGTTGTTTTCTATGAACGTGTATCCTGTTTTGGGTATGCATGTGGGCTTTCTAAATTTCCCAGTATGCAAAGTAAATTTTGATTGCCCCAACTCCTTAAACTTTCATTCCCTCTTTTCCTCCGAGGCTTTTTATGCATCTGTTTCTGGTGTAAATTGTAGTCTTTTGCCACCCACCCTCTGCACCTGCCCATGTGGCAGCTGGTTGTTTATTTGCCTTAGAGTGTTTTTGAGGGATTGTAAGTACCTTACTGGACTTCCCAGGCAAATTAGAATAGACAAGACACCATTCTTTGAGACTAAGGTCTATTCTGTTCCCACTGGAACCAGGAATCAATCCCACACTGAGTATGTGGGCTGCCATTTTTAAGTCCAATGCCAAGGAGACGCGGGCAGTGCTATTGTAGAATATTACATTTTCAGTGAGAACTGAACCAATTTATGTTGCATTTGGAAATAAGACATGTCTGAAGTTTTTAAAGGTTTCACAATTGCACAATTGAATTAGGATTAGTAGTTTACCATTGTGCTTTTTATTTCCAGGCTAGTATGTCTTTTTCAGAGGAAGTCTCTGTTTTCTGTAGGCTGAAGTGTTTCCAACATTGTGTAACTATGTACCTACATCGCTGAAGATTCCTAATTTTGACTGGATTCTCATATGATTAAGTTTTTGTCATATTATGCTTTATACTTCTTTCCAAAACCACTCTTGATAGGTATTTATAAGAAGAGCTAAAGCTTTTTTCTTATGCTTCTTCATCTGATTTCTCTTTGTTATTGCTGGACTTAATTATGCAAATATTTATTTGAATGCCTGTTTTGTGGAGATGCTTCTAGGACTTTCAAGTATTGTCTATATTCAAAACACTTAGTTGCTAGTGGTTTTTAATACTACATGTGGAGATGCTTACCCTTTTTTTTCAGATTCTGCTGATGAATATGAGTCCCTGCCTCTAACACCATATTTTGTGTGTGTGTTCTCATCTTGGTTGCCTGATCCCTGAAGAATTGACATCCTAGATATTCAGACTTGGCAGCTTACACTTGTTCTTCCTGAGTTCCCTGCTATTAAGTGGCAAGATGTTATATGTACTCTCAGCATCAGTAAATCTGCATTCTACATACTTGCCTCTGGGCACATTTGGAAAAATGAGTGCTCTCACCTACACTAAATGAGGTTATATGTGTAGAACCTTAGAGAAGGAGTTGGCAGTGGATTCAAAAGTTGTAGGTACTAAATGTAAGAAATTCTGCTGGTTTCCTTACTGAAAACCCTTTGTAAGTGTTGGTTAGGCCTGGTACAAGCATGAAGTAAAGGGTAAGACAGAACTGTAAATGGATTGTGATGCCATAGAAAGACAATTTGCAAGGATAGAGTTTTTATTTTTTTCTTTTCTAAGCTCCTCGTATTCAAGGAAATCTCTGTCAAAACACAAGATGACCACACACTAAAGAAACAGAGATTCCAGGACTTACATTTCCTGGTTTCAAAACTTACTACAAAAGGAATTCCATTCCCAGGAGGGTGGATCTCCTGGAATGGAGAAAATGGTGATCTCTCACAATGTTCTTGCCGCTGCCCTGGTAAAGTCAAGAGAGTATTATTTCATTCCAGCCGTAAGCCCACAATTGTCATTAATATCTCTGATAGTATAGATTAGACCAGGCAATATAATTTTACTAAAGACACTGAGAAACAAGAGTAGTAGACTCCTATTTTTTCTTCCTTCCTGGTAAAAACATACTTTCCATATAACTATATGATGGTACATACAAGGATGTCATGTACCTAACTTGAACCAGAAAAATAGAACACTTTTTGATTTAAACAAGAATTATTAACCACAGCTAACTATCAAATTATCCCAGTCTTTCAGTCTTACCTTACATGATGGAAACATTTATAAAAGATGCCTAACCCTGTCATAGACGTCAGGGAAGACTTCCTGAAAAATAAGAAATATCATTAGATAATGAATTGCAAGTTTACCATCTGTGTTCACCTTGGAGTTTGTAGGAATACCTCTCTGATAAACCTATGCCTCCTTTCAAAGGGTAGAAATTATATTTCTCTTACCTCCCAGCAGCCCCTCTCAAGCATATTTTTCCTTCTTGAAACCTGGGTTCAGGTATAATAGGACTCTGGAATTCCCTCTCCTGCCTGTCCATCTTCTGAGTTCACATCTCCTCTCTTAGGACTTGCCTGTTTTTATATATATTCATGAGAACATCCCGCCTTTCTTCAGGCAAGTCCTTATTTGCTACCTATCCTATAATTGCTACAGAGCAACCATTTTAAGTTTAATAAGACAAGCCCAACATTTTTAGAAGAAATACATGCATCTGATGTATATGAAAGGACTGAGATGCCAGACCGTATTTGAGCAAGTTAGTGTGACAGTGGAAAACTATATATTATAAATATGTGTATCATTGGTTCTTTTCAAGATGATGAAAGGGGTGCATTGTGCAGGTTGCAGCAGGTTTTGACATTAGGAAGGGAAAGAAGACTATTAAAGTCAATCTGAATACCACTGAAAATTTACCTTTGTACTATAAAAGGCAGGTGTACAAAATTGCTAACTCCTTTTACAGAGACAAGGACTATTTTGAGTTCATAGCCCTTCAGGGATTGTTTGGGTCAGAGTTTGACAAATTACTTTTTGAATGAGTAATACATACACGTGGTACAAAATTGAAAACTTGTAAAAGTGTATTTAATGAAAGGAAAATGACTTTTCTTGTCTCATTTCCTCTGTCCTGTTTCCTCTTACTAGAAAGACAGTTACCAGACTTATTGTGTAAAGATTCTGTTTATATGCAAGCTTACATGTGTGTGTTTTCCCCCACAAATAGTGTCATACTAAACATATTTATGCACCTTTAAAAATTACTGAATATAACTTGGAGGTCAACTCACTTGATTATATAAAGAGCTTTGTCATTTTTGTCACTACATAGTACTCCATTGAATAGATGTTTTATAATTTAACTAGTTCCTTGTTGATTCTCATTTAGGTTGCTTTTATTCTTTGTTTTCTATTGACAAAGTGCTTCTCTTTAAACTGTTCATAGAGGTATAATTTTATACATGCAAAAGGAATGAATAAAAGTAGAATTTGCCGAGACAGAGAATATGTGCATTTTAAATTTTGGTAGATGGTTCCAAAAGATCCTAAAAACAAGTCATACTAATGTATACTTCCGTACCCTCACTGACTCCTGTTAACAAATGCCTTGGTATTTGGTCATCTCTTTAATTTACATTCCTTTTAGTGTGAGTAGGGTTAAGTTTCTTTTTATATATTTCATGGCATTTATATTTTTGTTTTGTGGATTTTATTAATGAACTTCGCGTGTTTTTTTTCTGGTTGTCTTTTCTTAATGATTTTTGGAATTTTTTAAAGGAAATATCTTGCTTTCTGTTATATACTATTTGTAGCAGACAGAATAATATGTCCTGCCCCTCCCCGAAGATATTCTTGCTCTAATTCCCAGAACCTGTGAATGAATGTGTTAGGACTTAGCGAGTATGATTAAGGTTGTGAGCTTTGATATAGGGAGATTATCCTGGATTTTCTGAATGGGCCTAGTCTAATCACATGAATCCTTAATAGTGGAGATGTTTCCTGATTGTTGGACTATGGTCAGAAGAAGACATAACTACAGAAGAAGGTTCAGAGAGAAGCAGTATTCTTGATTTTTAAGGTAGAAGAAGGGTGCCATGAACCAGGGAACGTGGATGGTCGGAAGGAGTTGGAAAACCTATTGAAAGGAGTGCAGCACTACCAACACCTTGACTTTAGCCCAGTAAACCTCTTTGGACTTCCATCTCACAGATGTGTATACATTTGTGTTGTTTTTTAAGTCACTAAGTTTGTGGTAATTTGTTGTGACAGCAATAGAAAATCAATATATTTGTGCTATACATTGTATTCTTTGATTTGTTACTTTTGTGTTTTGTCTTTATTGTTCATGGTATTTTTGCTATGCAGGAATGTGTTTAATATAGTTGAATGTATCCCTTTATATTTGAATGGCCTCTAGATATTAGGCCTTTTCTACTATAAAATTATTTTTATGTTTTATTTTTTATTTTTTTTGAGTTGAAGTCACACTCTGTCGCCCAGACTGGAGTGCAGTGGTCGCTTCCGGCCACCGCAGCCTCGACCTGCTGGGCTCCGGTGATCCTTCCGCCTCAGCCTTCCAAGTAGCTGGAATTACAGGCATGCACTACCACTCCTGGGTGATTTTTTGATTTATTGTAGAGATGATGTCTCGCTGCCCAGGCAGGTCTCGAACCCACGGACTCAGGCAATCCACTCACCTCAGCCTCCCAAAGGCGCGGGATTACAGGCTGAGCCACCGAGCCCGGCTTCCATTATTTTATTCTAATCCTTCTATCTCATGAACTCTAATATTAATGTTGGCTTCCTATCTTCTGTGTTCTGATCACTTGTTGACAATAAATACTGTTTATAATTCAGTTCTTCTGACTTAGACCTAGAGAAGTTCAAAATGAAATCGTACTATCAGTGCTGGTAATTAAAGGAGTTATGGGGAATGGACAGCAGTGGTGCCAGAAGGCAAGAGACTTACAAAGTAGTTACAGTTGGTACTACTTTGGTAGGTTGATGATCTAACAGAATGAAGAATGGTTGCTTCTAAAGGGATAGTTTGTGAAAATCTTTATTCATCCCTCAGATTTTAGTTTTGTTTCTCCTTATAGAAGACTTTCCAGATGCCTATGAGTTGGTACTTTCATCATGTAAACAGTGGATGATTTAGATAGCTAATACCTGATACTTAGCTGTGGTTAATAATTCTTTCTTACATTAAAAAGTTCTAAGAAGAGACTGTCAGCTGGGTTCATTACATCAAATCATCATAAACACAGAGTAAGACAAATTTACACAATTTCAGGATGTAGATATTATATTTATAATATAAAGTTAATTTAATATATTGTCATTATAATATCATTTATTGGGCACGTAATCATGAGCCACGCCCAGGGCTCAGCACTTTGAATGTATATCTTCATTCACTTCTCATAATACTATGATAAATACAATTGTTATTCCCATTTTATAGAGTAGGAAAATGCAATGAGCTTAGTTAATTTTCCCAAAGTTATAACTTTTAAGTGGTGCACTGCCTTTGGGACCTAGGAATTCTGACTTTTATTAAGAAGAATGCCATGTTTAATATTTACTCCAGTTTTAAAGTTACCAGTGCTAAAGGAGTAATTCAGACCATCAGCTCTCTAATTAAACTCAGTCCTTAATTTCTTTATCTGTAGGATGGGAAAAATACCTACCTCGTTCAGGTTAGTGCAATAATGTTATCTTACTGCTCTTACTCTTAGAGAGATCTTTTAAAATACAAATTAGAATATTCTTCCTTATTGTTATCCCGTGGTGTCTTTATTGTGATAAAATAGAGTACTAACCTTGAGCGTAGTATACTTATGCCTACCGTCATCTTTTTTTTTTTTTTTTTGAGTTGGAGTCTCACTCTGTTGCCCAGACTGAGCCTCAACCTGCTGGGCTCCGGCGATCCTTCCACCTCAGCCTTCCGAGTAGCCGGAATTACAGGCATGCGCTACCACGCCCGGCTGATTTTTTGATTTATTGTAGAGGTGAGGTCTCGCTGCCCAGGCGGGTCTCAAACCCGTGGGCTCAGTCAATCCACTTACCTCAGCCTCCCAAAGGCGTGGGATTACAGGCTGAGCCACCGAGCCCGGCTTGCCTACCATCATCTTTTAAGTTTAGTGGTCTTTAATTGTGGCATACTTGTACCTTGCTCCCTCCCTGATATACTGCTATTCAAAACCCACATAAATATGAATATTAGTAATCTCCTATATTTCCATTATGTGGTACTATATCTTTGCTCACTAGATTGTGTGCTTCTAGAGAGAAAGGACTATAATTTTTCAATTTTGTATGTGTATGTAGCATATAAGTCTTATTGGTTAAGTAATATGAATGAATAGTAATGTGGTTATCTTCTGATTATCTGCCTTCTACACAGTTTAAAAAGCAAGTACTTAAACTGTGAAGTACTGTATCATCCTAGACTACTTCCATTAAGTGCTCCCTTTTTCTCCTGTACCCAGTTTGTAATAACGTTTAAGATTTGCATGGCAAATGTTTTACTTAAAATATACTGTAGAGAGCAAAAGATGTTTTAAGTATAAACATTCCTCAATGGAAAAATAACATAATTTATTGTTGTACTATACAAATCTTAAGGGATTCTAAGAACTATTTTTAACATTATAGAATGTACTTACACAAATCTAGATGGTATAGCCTATCACACACCTAGATTATACAAAGTTGCCTATTGCTCCTGGGCTACAAACTTGTATGCATGTTATTGTACTGTAGGCAGTTTGTGGCACAGTGGTATGTATTTGTGTATCTAAACATATCTAAGCAGAAAAGCTATCATAAAAAATGTGATATTATAATCTTATGGCACCATTGTCATATATGGGATTTGTTGTTGACCAGAATATTGTTATGTGGTGTATACCTGTATTTAGAAAATGAAACCAAAGTAAAATCAATTAGAATTCCACAGGAGTCAGTATTGTGCATAGTGCTTGATGACTTCTTCTTTTTCCACTTATTTAGTTGAATGGAATACATATTATCTTAACATATTAGTTAATAATAGTAAGATGGATAGGGGAAGGATAGAATTTTAATTTATAAACATGGATAGCTATTCTTTTACTTCATCCTAACCAAACTGAACTTCTGGTTAATATAAGTAGCATAAGTTTATGAAAATATTCAGTGCATTGTAATAATGTGTGTGTAAGTCTGGAGAACTATATTATGGCCATGTTGTCTGGCTTCTTAGGATATTCTGGTACGCAAGGCAGAGAGAAGGGAAGTTGTGAACTTTTGGTGGCAAGAATGGTAATTGGTATTAAAACTGTACAAGTATTCTGTGTACCAAGAAATGTCCTAATATATGGTAGAGTCTGTATGTTCTCTAAAGGAGTTTGACTTTCAAACATTTTAAGTGTTTTAAAACCTGATTTTTTCTTATAGTGGACACACAAAACCAGGAGAAAACATTTGATAAACTCTCCAGACTGTATCTTTCTTGGTCCTTCTACTTGCCCAGCAGTTGGGTAGTTATATAACAGGTTTGGTAATTACAAAGCAAGATGGTTCTACAAGGGAGAAAAGAAACTAAAAAAGAAGACCACTTTAGATCAAGGACACTTTGTGTTCTAGACAGTTAAAACTATTAGGGCTTGTAAAATTTTTTGTAACAATACCCTTAATTTGATTGTTAAATATTTTGTCAGTATGCAGACTTGAAAAGACTGCCACAATATATATTTATCCATAAAACGCAAAAAGTTACTCTAGCTCATATATAGTACTAATATTTTTTTTAAAACCTACATGGATCAGCACAGGTGAGGCAAAATTTGTTTTCATGTTTGTTCAACTTCTTTTGCCTTAGCGTTATTGAAATACTAGTTGATACTTTAGAAAATTATGCTCATGGTTACTATTAAGAATTTTAGATGATTTGAAACATTTGCTTTGTAGTTATAATACTATCCGTAAGTAAGTCCTCTTGGCTTTACCTCATTCCATTCCTCTCTGCATCCATTATTGTCATCCTAGTTTAGTCCAACGTTGCTTCTCCCCTGGACTTGTACATTACTAGTTGCTGTAGCTTCAATATTTTGTTCCCACAAGTTTATGTTGAAATTTAAACCCCAATGAAACAGTAATGGGATGTGTGCCTTTTTGGGAGATGTTTAGGTCATGAGGACTCTCTACCTTCATGAGTGGATTAATATCCTTTTAAAAGGGCTAGAGTTTGTCCCTTTTTGCCTTTCCACCTTCTGCCATGTGGGAACACAGCATTCTTTCTCTCCAGAGGTCACAGTATGTTAAAGCACGATCTTGGATGAAGAGACTGTACCCTCACCTGATACCTTTGTCTTGAACTTTGCCATCCTCTAGAACTGTGAGAAGTAAATTTCCATTCTTTATAAATTACCCAGTCTAGTATTCTGCTATAGCATCACAAAATGGACTAAGATAATGGTTTAATTCTCCTACTCTGTGTGAAAAGGTGTATTTGAAGCAACTGTTAAAATAAGATCGGAGAGTAGAACTTGAGATGGAATATTTAGATTTCTAATTTAAAAAAGAAACCAAACATTTTATAAGAACCTCCGTATTTGCCTTAGAATGAATGCTAGCCCAAGCATATCATGTTTGTTTATGGTAGAGGTATTTGCTCCAGCCTATTCCCGAAGGAGGATTCCAGTTTTAAATGTACATCAAACCCAGCCTTTATGCACCCACACCTCCTCTGACTAGTCCTCTAAGACAAGAATTAAGCCCAGGTAAGAATCAGAGCCTCTGAATAACTGAATAATAAAAAGCCTACACAAAATAGGCAACTATAAAACTAAAGCTTTTTAGAACTTCTGAAGAATTATTTTGACCCCAATAGTAGAGAATTATGCTTGACCATATACATTTTATTATTTCCCAGATTCTGTCTGGCTTTGAATTGCTAGGATGGCAGCTTCTTCAATTTTCATTGCTTTGTTGTTATAATAAAAATAATTTATATATTTATAATTTTATAAATATATAAATATATTTATATTTAGTATTATATAGTATTTATTATGTGTCAGGTACTGTTCACATTTATTAAAGATGAGTGCTGTTATTTCACAGATGAGACTAAAGCCCGGGGGTTTAGTAACTTTCTCAAGGTTGTACAGCTAGTAAGTTGCTAAGCCAAGACCAACTTATTGAAGTTTAATTTTAGAATCCTCACTCTTAACTACAACCCAGTGCAGCTTTAAGAGTATAATATTCACTGACAAAAGTCTCTGTCCAGGTTATAAAAGGACTTTTAAAAATCAATAATAAAAATAATGTAATAAAAAATGGCCAGAAGACTTAAAAACAAGATTAACCAAAGGCCAAAAAGCACATGAAAAGATGTTCCACATTTGAGTCATCAGGAAAATGGAAATTAAAATCACAGTTGGATACTGCTATTTACTTAACTACAATGAATAAAGTTAAAAGGCTGAAAACAAGCCGGCTTGGTGGCTCAGCCTGTAAATCCCGCACCTTTGGGAGGCTGAGGTGAGTGGATTGCCTGAGCCCGCGGGTTCGAGACCCGCCTGGGCAGCAAGACCTCATCTCTACGATAAATCAAAAGACCAGCCGGGCGTGGTAGTGTGCGCCTGTAATTCCGGCTACTCGGAAGGCTGAGGCGGAAGGATCGCCGGAGCCCAGCAGGTCGAGGCTGCAGTGGCCGGGAGCGGCCACTACACTCCAGTCTGTTCGACAGAGTGAGACTCCAACTCAAAAAAAAAAAAAGACTGAAAACACCAAATATTGACAGGAATGTAGTGCACCTGAAACTATCATACATTATTGATAGGAGTGTACAACCGCTCTGGCAAACAGTTTGTTGGCTTCTTATACAATTAAACATGCACCTGTCCTGTGACCCATTAATTTCACTTCTAGGTAATTAAAACATTTCTACAAAAAGACATGTACAAAAATGCTTATAACAGCTTTATTCATAATAATCAACAACTAGAAATAATCTAAATGCCTATCAGTGGAAGAATAAATAAATTGTGATATATTTATTCAGTTAGAGAGCTACTTAGTAGTTAAAAGAGGAAATGAACTTCTGATACAACAACATAATGAGAGAAAGAAGTCAGATGCAAATGGTTCAAGTGGTAATTCTCTTTGATTCCATTTGTATGAAGGCCCTAAACAGGCAAAATTAATCTCTGTGTTCAGCATAAGGGAATTTTCTGGAGTGATGAAAATAATTCTGTATTTTATCATGTTGGTTATACATGTGTCTTGGTCTGTTTGGGCTGCTATAACATATTACCATAAACTGATTAGCAACAGAAATTTGTTTCCCACAGTTCTGGAGGCTGAGAATTATAAGACCAAGTTGTAAGTGAATTAGGTGTCTGGTGAGGGCCCATTTCCTACTTAAAGTTGTGCCTTCTAGCTGTGTCTTACATGGTACAAAGGACAAACTACCCTCCTGGAGTCTCTTCTATAAGGGCACTAAAAATGCCCTCATGACCTAATCACCTCCTAAAAACCCTACCTCTTGATGCTACCACTTCAGAGGTTGGGATTTCAGCATATTTGTTTTGGGGGACACAGACATTTGGACCCTAGTAACAGGTGTACACATTTGTCAGAATGTGTTTAATTCTATTTATTTGAAAACTGATACAATTACAGTGTTATTGCATGCAAAATAAATATAAATGCATAAAGTTGAAAAAAGCAAAGAGGAGCTTTCAGGTAATGACAATGACAACAGAAATGACAACTGGCAACCTAGAATATGCAGACACACACTAAGAAGCACAGAACTGTTAATAGTACCTCTGTTGATATTCATAAGTTAGACAAGCTTAAGTTATATTCAGTACAATTTTCTAATTAGTCAACAAGGTATATAACTTTTGGAAAGGTTTTCTTTAATACTTAATATTAAAAGTTTAAGAACTAAAATGGCTAGATGTCAGTGGTGTATACCATTTAGTACAATAAACATATTTTCTAGATTTTAACTAAAGAATAGTGATTAATGTTGGGAAATAAATCTGAAATGGGACTCAGATGTAGTCTCTTTTAAGAATAGAGTCTGTCAGAAAGGCAGGAAAAGTTTCTACGGAACAATTTGCTTGATAAACAATTTAAACAGAACATTTTTCTTTATGTGATTTGTGTAAGTGATTTAGATTCCCAGTTGGTAGAAGAAACAAAAAATGTGGCATCTAAACTAAGCAGGTTGTTTCAGCGTTTTATTTATAATATATTCCAGAACTGTTAGGAACTTCAAGATGCCATAATTAAATGTGCTAAAATACAGCCATTTGTCCTGGTTATAATAATGAAGCAAACTGACATATGTAGACAAGTTTAATGGTAGCCTATATAGTTTAACAGTATTTGTCTCTGGGATTTTTCACAGCTTGTACATGGCAATCAAATGTGCTTGAATTACTGAAATGATGAATTGAAATAAGAGTTCTGTAGTATTTTATTATAAGGTTAGTCTTCAAAATAATAACCTTTAAAATTAGTTTGTGGGTTTGTTTTTTTTTAAAATGTTTTTCAAGTAAGTTACTTTCTGTGGAGTGTCATGGAAGTAGTAAACACATTAGTTACCACATATTAACTAATGTGGTTTCTCAAACAAGACTGACAGTTTGTCTGTTTTTTTGTTTATAGAAAAGCTAATTTCTGATCTTTGCATCTGTTTTAGTAATAGTTATGCACGAGTGCGAGCTGTGGTGATGACCCGAGATGACTCAAGTGGTGGATGGTTACCACTTGGAGGGAGTGGACTAAGCAGCGTTACTGTCTTCAAAGTCCCTCATCAGGAAGAAAATGGCTGTGCTGACTTTTTTATCCGTGGAGAGCGACTCAGGGACAAAATGGTAATGAATAAGTATCTATTGATATAATTTTGGGACACTTGTACAAAATGAGTTATCTTTAAAATTATGATTTGTGTACTGTTATTTATGAGAATTATTTTTGTCTATGAATCAATGATTATGTTTCTGAAACTGTTTTATATTTAAGACTGTAAAATATGACATTTACCTTCAAACTGAGACCCACATTATATATGTTAGAGGCGGCATGCTGCTTTTCCATTTAGGTCTAATGCAGAATCATTCATGAGTAGACCCCCTACTTATTAAACCAGTTACACCTTGCCCTTCCTTCTTCTTGCAATTCCCTAGACCAAAGATTGACAAACTAATCCACAGGCCAAATTTGGGGTCTCCACCTGTTTTTATGTGGCCTGTGAACTCAGAATGGTTTTTGTGTTTTTAAACAATTGAAAAAAAATCAAAGAAGAATAATTTGTTATTGTGAACAATGCTGCGATAATCATATGTGTGCAGGTATCTTTTTTATAGAATGATTTGAGTTCTTCTGGGTATATTCCCAGTAGGGGGATTGCAGGGTCACATGGAAGGTTGATTTTTAGAACTTTTAGGAATTGCCACACGGATTTCCACAGAGGCTGTACTAGTTTACACTCCCACAACAGTGTAGAAGTGTTCGCTTTTTGCCACATCCTCTCCAGCATCTGTTATTTTCTGAGTTGTTGATGATGGCCTTTCTGACAGGAGTTAGGTGATATCTCAGTGTAGTTTTAATGACAACTGTGCTGCCCATCAAAAGAGGACTGAATAAAAATAAAGTGGTACATATACACAATGGAATGTTACACAACCATGAAGAAGACCAAAATCATGAACTTCGCAGCAACCTGGATGGAATTAGAGTTTATAGTACTGAGTGATCTTTCACAGAAACAAAGATCTGAGCGTCACATGTTCTCACTCATAAGTGGCCCTTGAACAACGACTGTAATACTGTCACAGGGTTGACAGTAGCAGGAAACTGCCGGGGAGGGAAAGGTGGGATTGACGGTAGTCAATATCTGCCTGGTGAAGGGAGGCACACCTCATCAACAAGGGTACCTGCACAATGAATATTTTCATACCTAAACCTGAATTGTACTCCACAATTTTAAAAATAATGAAATAATAATTTTTGAAATATAAGAATTATATGAAATTCATATTCCAGTGCCCATAAGTTAAGTTTTATTGGAGTATAGCCAAGGTCATTCCCCATATTCATAGGCTCATAAGGCTACCTGGTAGCCAGTCTGATTTTTAACTATCTTTCACTCAGATGAGTGTTTTCTTATATGTATATATTTTTAAATTTTAGTCCAACCTCTTATAATGTGAATTATTTGTTCTCTTTTAATTAATATGGAAAGCTCTTTTACCTTCTTTATTTCATTTGTGAGCAAAAAAACAACTAATTATATCTGAAAAGCTGGGCACTATTTGTGTCATTTCTACATCAAGAAAAAGAGAGAGTACACTTAGTAGTAAAATGAAAAGTGCCCAAAATTTCTAAGACCCTTGAAAATAGCTAGGATTCCCTTTAAGTGTATATTTATGGACTGGCTTATTTAGCATCTGTGTTATTTCTGTTGGAAATGTGTTTTAAATTCCAAGTAATTCTTTTCATACATGAGCATTTTGAATACAGCCTACTTTCAGTTTGGGGGATCTTGGTTTCTTAATACCTTTTTTTTTTTTAACTACTGAATTATTTCAGTAATTTAAAAAGTTGCCGAACTTATCAATGTCCCAATTTCGTCTGTAGGTTAAAGGGAGAATTAACCCATATCTTTTTGAAAGCCTTCCAACTTTAGTGTTTTACTAGTTGATGATTCACTTGCATTACACATGATATAATGTATCTCAACCAGAATGAGCTTTTAGAATTGTAGGAAATCCCAGTTGAATTCAGAAGTGAATACAATAAATTTAATGTGTGATCCTTTAAAAGTTTAAATACTTAAAGGTGGTTCTGGCCTTGGATAAAATGTTGCCTGTCATATACTATTGCTTTTTTTCTTAGCTTGGTGACATCCAAAAATGGGCCTATTGTGGCTTCTCCTAGAGTATAATGCTTCTAGTCTGAGCCAATAATAACTGGGGAAAGTTGTTGGAGAAATTGTAGATTTCTAGAAACTGAGTAAAACTTTTAAGATCTAAGGTGTTCTTTCAGAAGTAAAAATAGAGGAGAAGAAGGAAGTCAAATGTAAGAGTTGGAGAAAAGGCTTGCTAAAAAAAAAAAAGTGTTAAAACAAGGAAAGGATGACCTAGATGTGAAATAGAGAAAAAAAATTAGTAAAACATGAGTATTGGATATTATGGAGATGGACAGTTTACTTTAGATAATAAAGGACCAAACCTGCATAACTAGGAGTGAAGCTGGTCAGGTTGATGGGTTGGTTGATTGTTCAGAGTGTGGCTTAAACCATGAAGCTACTGATAATAAACTTGAGATTCATAAAGAATACAAACTTATTCCCTCTGATAAGACTTAAAAATAAAGAGTACTTAACCTAGCCTTAGGTTGTAGAATTATCTTTATAGGCTAATAAGAAAATAGATTATTCTATTAGAAATACTGACCAGGAACCAGAACATCTGTTGTTTCACCTAACCATTCCTCCTTGAGGAAGCTTGCTATCAGTGAAACAGATAATAAAAGTATCTCAGTGTAGGCATAAAGGAGAAATTGCTTTCAGTTTGAGGGTTGCCATATTTCTTAGAGGGATTAAAACATTCTGTGTTATGAGGACTTGTGTGATCAAAGACAGAGGCAACAGCTCATGGCTGGCTATAAATCGAAAATAGCAAAGTTTTATGGAGTCTCAAGGCAGATGAGACAATGACATTGAAATAAGTAGATTAATTAACCCTCTCTGCTGAGTAATTTTTTTTTTTTTTAAGAGATGGGATCTTGCTGTGTAGCTCAGGCTGGTCTCAAACTCCTGAGCTCAAGCAGTCCTTCCACCTTGGCTTCCCAAAATGCTGGGATTACAAGCGTGAGCCAGGAGCCACTGTGCTCAGCCAACTTGTGACCAAGACTGTTTCTGAAGAGTTTAGTAATAGAATTGAAATATATATACATTCTTTTTCATTATTCACCGCATTTGGGGATTATTAATGTCTATTTCAATAGACTTTTCTTAATTGATTTATTTTAATCAATTTTTCTGTGTTCTGGTTTCCATTTTTTTTCCTTAAGATTATGAAGTCAGTAAGTGTACAAGATTTCTCCCAAATTAATGAGAGCTTTCTTTTAAAAGACTTCTCAGTGAAATAAGCAGTGCATTTTAATAATTTTTCCAATATAATAATTAATTATATAAAAGATAGTTGCTAAAAACTGTTCAGTATTCAATTTGCCTGTGGGCCACATCTTAGAACCCCCTACCTTAGATGAATTCTAGAAGTGAGATTCCTGCCCCTCATGCCCCTTGAATAAACATGTGCCCTTTAAGAAAGAATAAATAGTAAGGAGAGGAGCATATGGCCACTTGTGTGGCTAATAAAAAAATACTAGATAATATGTTAAAGGACGTTTATAGGCCAGAATACTGGTAACAATAGTGAAGAAAAAAGATAGCTTTTCTCAATGATGAGTGAACCCCTTTGGCAGACTTTTTCAGCCTTTGATTTGCAATTACTATACAATTAGTCTGTACTAAGTCTTGTTATACTTCCCAAAATGTTATATCTCACGCTTTCTTTTTTTCCAAGAAAGAGGGCACAAAATAAAAATCAGGCTGCTCAAGATGTTTTCATTTTGCGTAATTGGGTCAGTACTCTTTCATTCATTCATTCACTCCTTCAGAGTGATCAGAAGTAATTATTCTTGTGATGCTTCCTTAAAACTTGTTCTCCTTCATGGTACCTACAAACCTTGAGTTTATTTCCTGGGTTATCCTTTTGATACTGTAAATTAGATCTTCCCAACTCCTGTGCCATGAATGGATTAAAGTGACTGGAGCCTCCAGACTGGCTACTTTATAAATGTTATTTTTTTATATGTACTTGAGGAGAAAAGGGTTCAAAAGCACTGCTCTGCATAACTGGCTTTCATGCTTTATTGAAAGAATTTGAAACACCAGGCTTTGGTGTTGCAGCCTAAGAAAATGAAAGTACTACCTTTTTTGAGGACACCTGGGGATAGAATGATCTTTGTCAAGGATAGATTTTCAGGGCCTCTTTCTTGATGTATATGAACTGTATTCTCTATTTTCTTCTAAATTGTTATATCCTTGAGTCCTTCCTTTAATTCTGTAATCCAAGTTAGTATTACCTTGGACCACATAAATTTTAAATTGCTCACTAAAATTTAGCTGTCGATTTGTGTAGGTCATAGATCTCTGCATTCCTCATGTTAGAAATTTCTCTTTTACATTTACTTTTCATTGGATGTAGTGGCTTCTCTCTTAAAATAGGACACATCTCTCTTATGAACATTTTATCAAAATGTTTACCATACATATAGGTTATGTTATTTGACCATTTTTAACTGAATTGTATGTGATATGTAAATTTAAAACTCTGAATTATAATACACCTCTAGATTCTTTGTAAGTACTTGATTTAACTCATTAGTAACAAAGTTTGGTAAAATATCTATTTACTGCTAAACACAGTCTTAAATGACCAGTTATCTAAAATAGCCTTTCTTAAGCATATATAGTAGACAATAAAATATTGTAAATTTGCTGATTTTTAAAAAATTCACTAAAGCTGTGCTTTCTAAAGCATACTATGTACCAAGATATGGCAACAGATGGAATAGGCTATGTAGAATACAGTAGGATTCTTTTAAAGTGCCTGAATACTTAAGATGCTCTGTGAAAAAAAAAAAAAAAAAGCAAGGTTATAAGATAGTTAACATTATAAACTTAGACAAAGGTATTAATTGAAATGGAGAAAGGAAAATAGAAATATTGGAGTTATTTGTCAGATTAATAAGTATTAGGTTGTGGATGGAATTGCTTATAGAAATTAAAGTCTCTTTAAGATAATGGTTCTTTAAAAACACATTTTTAGAATGGCGCTTCTTTCCAGTTATTGGGGCCTAAGACAAAACTAGAATATTCCTTTTCTGGGAAAAAAAATAAAGTAGTTATAATATAGCAATAGCAGTATTAAAAATGAGACTCATCCCTTTTCTATCATGGAGAAATTTTAAAAGACCAGGGAAGTATCTTTCTGCTTTGGGTTGAACTTCATAAAAGCACAGAACAAGAATTTCCTGCTAAGCTTTTCCACTGTGCCTCTGTGAATTATTCCATTGTGAAGTCTCAATCCCTGTACAGAAGTGCTAGCTTTTCCTTACTTAGCCTTCCTTGCAGTTCTGCCTCTTGAAGGATACTAGTTCTTCTATTTCCCATAATACAACAGAATTAAGAAAAGTGTGGGAGTGGGAGTAAATGATGGTGCAACATTTTTATTGGTCTTTATTTCCCTTACAAGTTATTAGTCTGTCACCCACATATAAAAATCCCATTATAGACTCTACCATTCAGATCACCATCCATTAACTTTTACTTTCCTTAACTTTTTAACTTAACTTTTACTGACCTTAGCAACTCTTCTCCATAACCAGCTTTTCCACATCTGACCCTCATCATCATTCTTGGCTACTTTTCTTTGCAGTCTTGACCTTCTGGTCTTCATTTCAGCAGGCTACTTTCCTGGATCTGGTTGTTACCCAGAACTGTTTCATTTGAGGAATTTTATAATTTCCTGTCATTTCTTTTTTATTCCCCTCCTACTGCTCTTCAATTTCATGTCTTCTCTATTACTTTGTGCCTCCAATTTTTCCCTAATTTATCTAGATTCCTTCTGACTTTGATATCCTTTTTTTATTGTTTTCTTTTTTGATACAATCTAAATTTGTCCTATCACTCTCTTAAACCACTCTTTTATTCAAATTTCAGTAGACAATATATTGCTAATTTTTTTACCTTTACGCTAAAGTAACTTCACTTAATCCTACAGTATTCCCTTTTAATAATCCCTTTTTAAAGGTGAATCTTGGCAGGGCATGGTGGCTCACTCTTGTAATTCCAGCACATTGGGAGACTGAGATGGGGGATCACTTGAGGTCAGGAGTTTGAGACCTGCCTGGACAGCATACTGAGATGCTGTCTCTACAAAAATAAAAAATTAGGTGGATGTGGGGGCATGTACCTATAGTCCCAGCTACTGAGGAGACTGAGGCAAGAGGTTTGCTTGAGCACAAGAGTTTGAGGCTGTGATGAGCCGTGATCATGCCACTGCACTCCAGCCTGAGTGACAGAAGAAACCCTATCTCGTTAATAGATTAGATGGATAGATGGTTCGACAGATAGACAATAGGTAGGTAGGTAGGTAGGTAGGTAGGTAGGTAGGTAGGTAGGTAGGTAGATAGACAGACAGACAGACAGACTGACATAAATGTGAGTCATTCATTCATGTAGCAAATAGATGTTGAGCAGCTACTATGTACTAAACATTTCTAGGCACTGGAAATATTTACTGTAAATGAACAAAGATAGAAATCTTGGTTCTTAAGGAAATATACATACTAGTGAGGGATAAATAATTGTTACAATAAATAAGTAAAATAGATAATATGCTAGGAAGTGCTAAGGGGAAAAGAAGAAATGATAGGGAGTTATTGGGGGGTATTGGTTAAAATTTATACAGATATAGTGGCTAATAAAGGCCTTAATGTGACGGTGGGCAACTTTTGTATAAAGATTATTTATGTTATAAATAAGGCCTTATATTTTTAGTATGTATGTTCAGATTTTCAAATTTTGAGTATTCTTAATGAACAATGAATTTATTTTGGTTCAGTTCTTACGCTAACTACGTAAGATCTTGGACTTTCTTGAATTTGGTGAATGATATCAAAATGTGTATCAATAATAGTCATATACGTAGGAATTTTCAGTGATTCCCCCTTGTGTTCAAATAGATTTCTTTATTCTTGATTATGTTTCATTCCTTTCCTCTCTGCCACTCTCATATCTTGCCTATAAATATGCCTCCTTATTTTTTATTGTCCAGTTTTACTTAGCTCTTTATAGCTAGGTAAACAGTCCAACATCCTGTTTACTATAATGAAATTTCTAAAGCTTGGGTCTAATATTGTTAGTATTCCCTAAGAATATCCTAAAGACTATTCCATCCCCTTAACACAGAAAATATGTATAATCTGGCCCTTTGCTCCTTTGTTTTTGTCTGATTTTTTTCTCTAAGGCAGTAGTAATTCCTATGGTCCTGCTTTACTGAGTTACTTGTGGCTTGTGGTTCATCAGAAGCAATCGTGCATTGAACTTAAGAAAATGTACTTTCCTTTTTTACATTAGTAAATATGGAATTATAAAAATAGAATATTGAGTTTATGTGGTGTAGAGTATGTAGATAGACATCTTGCTAGTCGACAGGAAATGATAATGGCTTGGAATAGTATCCTTTTTATTGTCACAGGTAAGACAAAGATGAAAAACAGAAAGTTGTGTTAGGTTAGAGGAAGTACTCTGGGCCAAACCAATTTTGCTCTGAAGAACTGGAATTGGGAGAAATGCTAATAACGTCCAACCAATCCAAAATTTCCTGTCCATTTCAGGGCTCTCTATTGAAAAGCTAATAAAAATATTGTTAACTGTATTACACAAATTTAGTGACTCTCCTAGCAGTTGTTTTGTAACAGTTAGTTCTTTAGCATTGCCATTATTCCTTGAAGAGAATTAAAAAATCTGTCTGTTAGCATTCCTGTTCTCTTTTTTTTTTTTGGAGCCTTGTGAGACCTGGTTCCTGAACATTAAGGAACTACTATTCTGTTCTCTCGAGGTTTTCTGTAATCTTTTCATTTCAAAATCTTATTTTGGTTCAATTACAATTCCATTTGTAATTTATAACCTTTCCAAGATTGACTTTAAAATTCAGCATAAATCCCTGAGGTTTCATCAGGAGTTTGTTCTGTTTTATTGTTGAGTAGTATTCTGTGAAATGTCTGTATACAGTTTTCTTAGCCAGTGACTCATTGAAAGACATCTAGGCTTTTTCCAGTTTGGGGCTATTACAAATAGGGCTGCTGTGACCATTCATGCTCAGGTTTTTCTGTGAATATAAGTTTTACTTATCTAGGATAAAGGACATAGCATGTAACTGCTGTATTATATGGTAGTTGCAAGCTTAGTTTTGTAAGGCACTGCCAAACTTTTCTTTAGAGCAGCTGTATCTTGTTACATTGCCAACAACAGTGTATGAACAATCCGTGTTCTAAGCATCCTAACCAGAGTTTCATGTAGTTACTGTTTTTATTTTAGTCATTCTGATAGGTGCATAGTGATAACTCCTTGTGGTTTTAATTTGTCTTTTCCTAATGGCTAAAGACGTTGAATATCTTTTCATTTGGTTATTTGTACTTTCTTTGCTGAAATGTCAGATCCTGTCTTTTGCCCATTTTTCATTGAATTGTTTGCTTTTTAATTATTGATTTTGAGAGTTTTTTATATATTTTAGATACTAGTCCTTTGTTGAAAAAGGTAATTTAAAAATTTTTTCTCCCATTTTCTGTAACTTGTCTTTTCATGCCGTTAATATAGTCTTTCACAGAGCAAAGTTTTAAATTTTGATACGGTCTATTTTGTTCATTTTTCCCTTCATGTATTATGGATCATATTTTTGGTGTCAAGTCCAAAAAACTCTTTGCCTAGCCATAGGTCCTGAAGATTTATCACATTTTTCCCCTAAAAGTGTTATAGTTTTACATTTTGTATTTAAGCCCAGTCGTCCATTTTAATTTTTATATAAGGTGTGATTACTTAGATCAACAATCCTTTTTTAAAAATCTTATGAATGTCTAATTTTTCTAACACCATTGTTTCAGTTGAGCATGTTTTGTATGTTCTCTCTTATATTCCTTTGCTGTGTTTGTCTCTGCCTCCACCAATACCACACAGTGTATTACTCTAACCACATAGTAAGCTCTAATTTGGGGTAGAATGATTCCTCCCATTTTACTCTTCTTTCTTAAGATCATTTATGTTATCCCAGGGTTTGTACCTTTCCATGTAATTTATAGAATAATTTTGTCTATTTCTACAATAAATCCGTGTTGGGATTTCAATAGGGATTGTATTAAATCTATGAATCACCTTGGGGAGAATTGACATCTTTACTATGATTAGTCTTATGACCCTTTAACATACGGTGTCTCTATTTAGGCCTTCTTTGAATTCTTGCATTAGCATTTTGTGATTTTTCAGCTCACAGATTCTTTATGTTTTGTTAATTGTATACTTAAATATTTCGTGTTCTTCAGAGAAATTGTGTATGCTGTTATGTTTTTAATATTGGTTACTGCATGCACATTGTATGTATATAGAAATGCAATTAATTTCCATGTATTGCTTTTGTATCCTGTTACCTTGTTAACCTATGAGGATTTTTTCATAAATTTCCTGGGGCTTTTTTGTTGTTGTTGTTATATAGAGAAGGTCTTGCTTTGTTGCCCAGGCTGGTCTTGAACTCCTTTAGCGATCCTCCAGCTGCCACTTTACATTTGCCAAGATTCCAGGTGTGAGCCACCATGCCATGCCTTCTGGGATTCTTAAATGCAAGACTGTCATACCATCTACAACTAGAAAGAGTTTTATTTCTTCCTATTCAATATATATGCCTTTGCTTTTTCTTGCCTTATTGCTGTGATTGGAACTTGTAGTTCTGTGTTGAATACAATGAAAATATGTGTACATCCTTGCCTTGTTACAGATCTTGATGGAAACACATTCACTCTTTCACCCTTTAGTATGATGTTAGCTGGGGTTTTTTGTAGACATCCTTTATCAAACTGAGATAATTCCCCTCTATTCCTAACTTGCTGATTATTTTTATCATGACTGGTTATTGATGTTTGTTAAATATTTTTTCTGTGTCAGTTGATATGATCGTGACACCATTAGCCTATTGACATGATAGATTACATTGATCTTCGAATGTTGAACCAGTCTTGGCTGCATGCATGTGGTCATGGTGTATGATTTTTTTTATATAGTTTGGTTTTGATTTTTTAATGTTTTGTTGAGGAATTTTGCATCTAAGTTCATGAGAAATACTGGTTTGTAGAGTTTTTGGGGGGTTTTTGGTACTGTCTTTGTCTAATATTGGTATTAAGTTTATACTGTCCTCATTAAAATAAGTTGGGAAGTGTTCCCTCCTATTCTGTTATCCCAAAGAGATTATGTAAAATTGGTATTATTTCCTCTTGAAATGGTGATATTTTCCAGTGAAACTGTCTCAATATGGAGATCTCTTTTCAGAAATTTTAAATTACAAATGTAATCTCTTTCATTGTTATAGGACTGTTCAAGTTATCTATTTCATCTTGGTTAAATTTTGGTAATTTTTGAATAATTGGTCCATTTCTTCTAATTAGTCTAATGTATGACCATAAAGTTATACTTAGTAGCTCAATTATTCTTTTAAAGGCTGCAGGATTTTTAGCAATATTCTCTGTTTTATTCTTGTAACCAGTGATGTGTGTTGTGTGTCTTTGCCCTTTTGTTGGTCTTGCTAGAGATGTATCAATTTTATTGATTTTTTTCAAACCAGCTTTTTGTTTTCTTGATTTTTCTCTTTTATTTCTATTTTTAATTTCATGGATTTCTCTTCTCTGTAATTTTCTTTTTTCTGTTTGCTTTGGATTCATTTTCCTCTTTTTCTACTTTCTAGTAGAAGGAACTTCGACTATTGATTTGAGATCTTTTCTCCTTTTAAAAAGGCTTCAGTTCACTATATTATAAAGTTTTGACTTATAAAGTTGAGCTTTATTCATTAAGTTATTTAAATCTTATTTTTTGTCTACTTCCACTTTCAAAGGCTTAAGATCTTCAGTGTCATTATGCTTTTGGATATTTTTGTATTTCTAAATAGTTTTTTTTTTACATAAGTATTGCTGTATAAATTGGTTTATAAATGTCTTGGCTATTAAAGCCTTAGATCTTTGAGATAGATTTCATCAAACTTATACTGGCCACTGTTCAAATTATGGAGACCAATTGAAGGTAAAGAGAATTGTTTAAGCTCGTTTGGTTTTATTTTGTCAGTTCAGAGATCTAGCAGCCTATGGGAACTTGGGATAAGTGGGTCGAGAAACAGGGAATATTGCCTGTGCCCAAGAGTTTTTTATTGTTCTTTAGTGTGTCCATCAGGAGTTAGAGCCTTGTCCTATTTAGGAGTAAGTTTTGATGGTTTCCTTTTTGCTAGTAGTAATCCCCTACAATCTCTACAAGTGATGATGATATTCTTGTTCTTTGGCCCCTAGTGCTTAATGTATTTAGCAGAGGTTCTGATAGAATCCCACATTTATTTCACACTCATTTCCACATGCCCTTTCATTCTTGCTTTCTACTCATATATATATTTCAATAGGTAAAGGTCTCTAGTGGTTTTCTTATTTATTAATCAGTTTTGGTAAGTTGTACTTTTTTTTTTTTTTCTTTAAGGAAACTAGCCATTTCACTTAGGTTTTCATATTTAGGATGAAAACACTTTTTATTGTATCCTTTATTTTTACTCATTTACTATGCCTTCAGTTTTGTTCCTCTTTTCATTCTTAACATAGTTTATTTGTACTTCTGCTTTTTTTCTTGTTTTTCCATTTCACTGATCTTTACAAAGAATCAACTTTTGGCCAGAATACTTATAAAAACTCCTGTACACCTTTTACCCAAATTCACCAATTTGCCACGGTAATTGTATCATTCTCTCCCTTTCCCAGCACACAGACACACACACACTTATTTTTTCTGAACTATGTGATGTAATTTGCATTACTGCCTAGCTTTTACTCTTTAATAATACTTCAGTATATATTTCCTAAGAACAGGGATGTTATCTTACAAAAATCACAGTATAGTTATCCTATTGAGTAAGTTTAACATAAATACAGTACTTTAATCTGTAGCCCATATTCCAGTTTTGGTGACTGTCCTAATAATGTTCTTATAGCATTTTTGTTTCTTCAGTACACGATCATGTAGCATTTATCTGTCATAACTTTTTAGTCTTCTTTAAAATGGAGTATTTCCTCAGTTTTTCATGCATAGACATATTTAAAGAATCTGGCCAGTTATTTTATAGAATTCAACTTAGACTTGTCTGATGTTTCCCTGTGATTAGGTCATATTATTTATCCTAGTCCATAATATCATGTAGCATCTTGTGCCGTAAAGTAAAGGAATACTAAAACAAAGATGTAATCATGTTGAAAAGACAAGAGTTAGCATGAAGGAGTTCCCCTTGTCCAACTATAGTACTGAGTGGTCTGTCACAGGAACAAAGAACCGAGTCCCACAAGTTCTTACTCCTAAGTGGTCCTTGGACAATTATACTCTAAAAAAGGAATTGGCAGTAGTGGGAAATTGCCAGCAGGAGGGGGAGGGGGGAGAAGGGAAGGCACCTCATCAACAAGGGTACCTGTATAATGAACGTTTGTATACCTTACCCTGAATTGCACCCCACATCTTTAAAATAAAAAAAAGTTTTAATTAGGATAAATGTTTATCATGCATTGACTAAAACATAAATCCATGTTGTCCATATTCTAACAAACACATGGAAAGAAAGGAGTTCCTCTTTTTTTATAGAATTTTTAAAAACTAATTTATATTCTCACTTTTATTCATATGTTAGGCTTATTATATTTATTTTTAACTTTTTTTTTTTTGAGTGGGAGTCTCACTCTGTCGCCCAGACTGGAGTGCAGTGGCTGCTTCCAGCCACCGCAGCCTC